>NC_135357.1:37560690-37860690 GCF_051622035.1 Arctopsyche grandis
AATAATTAGAAGTATGTATATTGATTGTATTATTCTGTTTTAATTATTTCTCCAGAAAACCGAACGACATGACTGACGGCCGAACGCCGACTAGTTCAGTCTGAACAACAAACGCTACGTCCAAGTCAGAGCTGCCAACTTTGATTTTTATTTCTGCGTTCGGTATAAATAATTTAAGGCCAGCTTTTATATTAATTGGTTAGTATTCAAACATAAATGATTGACCATATTGTAAACATAATTTCGTAATAATAAAAAGCATTTAAAAATCAAAAAACATAAATGATCAGTATTAAATATAAAATGGTAAATTTTATTTTGACAAATAACCAGTATTTCTTTTCGGTTGGGTAGACATAAGGCGAAATATGTTTAAACAAATTGAGATTTTCGTAAATGTTAAGGCGAGAAAAGAAATTTTGAAGAATATCGATATGATTTAGTCATCTCCAACCATTGATGTATAATACACATAGATGGGCCCTGACGTGTGATTTTGGTCGGAGATCTTGTCTTCACTAACTGAGGGGTGCGGGGGGCTTATCTAGCGGGGAAGTTGGGAAAAAAATGTTTTTTTTCCTACGACGCAGCGGTACCTACCTACCTACTAACAGAAACTGTGCATGCGCCATGTATTTTGCATGCGCCAAAAGGGAGACCAGTATAAGACGTGAGGGCGGATCTAGTGTATTATACATCAATGTCTCCAACGAAGAAAATATATGAACAGGTTATGCCTTTATTTATTTATAAATGGAGACAAAGGAAGCCAAAAAAGTGTAAAAACCACGCATTTTTTTAAGCGCTCATATCTCGTAAACGATCACCAACCAAAAAAAATTATTAATATATTCGAATTCAGTGGGTCAAACTTAGTAAAGATTGGTTAGTCTCCGCTCTGGTGACTTTTTTTGTTGCTCAGTGTTATTATTATATACCATTGACGTTATACCCTCACTTGTTATACTTGTCTCCCTTTTGGCGCATGCAAAATACGTGACGCATGCACAGTTTCTCTTAGTAGGTAGGTAGGTACCACTGCGTCGTAGGGAAAAAAACCCAACTTCCCCGGTAGATAAACCCCCCGCACCCCTCAGTGAAGACAAAATCTCCGACCAAAATAACACGTCTGGGCCCATCTAGTGTATTATACATCAATGTTTTATACCGACCATTTTGTTTCGATGATTACATTCCAAATGTGAATTGCTACCAGGATAACCGCCGCTACGAAAATCGCTCACGCAGTTTCCTGTAACACAGAAAACTGTCTAAATATTGCTCAAAGCTAACCAAATCTCGTATAAAATGGTATTTGTTGAGCAATATTTGGGTAGTTTTCCTGTGCGATTTTCGTAGCGGCAGTTATCCTGGTAGCGAGCGATTCACATTTGGGATGTAACCCGTTTACCAGCCATTTTATTTTTACTAGTTTCTCTTATCACGTGTAGCCACTAAACCTAACCTCCATTTATTCTAACTCACTAGTATATTTTTTTTATTCGGTTATGCTTTATGCTTCAATCAAGGGACGCGCTACAAATGTTAGCCATGTAGTTACTGGCCACGTTAATTTAAAATAACAAGACAAGAATAATTGATAAAAGCAATGTCAGTAAATTTAAACATTTTTTAGCCTATACAGGGTTGTAATAAAAATTGAGTTGTATCAGTTTTTTTTGGATCAATGTGACTCTTAGGCGCCATTATCGCGACGGCCTCACTCAAACCCAAACGCAACGCATCATCGTAACGTGCGCAGTGGGTTCATGAAATCTACATATGTACAGTTCGCTTAGATAAGCGAACCGATAATTTCAGCTTTCAATAATTTACATTTATCAAATTTTAATACTTTCTACACGCAACAGATTACTCTAACTAAAGCCAATATTTTACGACACATTTGAAAGCAGTTTTCAACCATTTTAATCGCACAGTAGGATGACAAACAGGACATGAGGATATTAAATTAATAAAAAGACCTTTATAATAATCGATAACGGTTTATTCTTCTGATAAAGCAAAAAATAAATTAAAAAAAAAAAGGTAAGCAAATTTATGTTGTATAAACGGTGCATTTAATAAAACAGGCGAACTGGAAAAGGAAACAAGCAAAATTATTACAGCAAGGTGGTCGATAATTGAGAACAAATTACAAAGTGTATTCGACCACCAGAAAAGTGATTTGAGTCGAACAAAAGTAAAAAAGAAAAAATAATATCGGGACACGGTTACATACCTCAGCGGCAATAACTCTGCTATAATCTCCCGCTGCTATATGCTTCACCTCACATACTTACCATGAGTGAACTCATGTGGGTACAAATTTATGCACAGGGCACAGGTATTATATTATTATATATTATACAAAATAGCATAAAATGTTACACAATGTTTTGGCACTTGAATAAGAACACAAAGTTATCATACAGAATGTTATATATCAAAATTAATATGAAGCAGAAAACATGTCATGTTAGAAATCAATTATGTAATCATTTTTGAATAAATAAGCCAAGGGTGGCAAATAAGTTTTATGCAAGTGTGCCAACATAGCGACGCTTAAAATTAATTTTATCTCCTGAAACTTTTACAAACCTTGTTCACTTTCTTAAACGTGGGTTTCTTCATTATAAAACATGTATATTATTAATGATTCACTATCAGATGCACCAGCAACTTTTTCTAAATAGCTATGTTTGCCAAAATACAAAGTTCTCTTTTCATTTGTAGCAAATAAATTTAATAATATTTACATATATTGTCTTTTTTGCACTCACAAAATGGGAGAAATGTTCTTTTTTATATATGTACATAGATAACATACCATGTCAATATTTTTAATTACCAGTTAGGAACTATTATAATCCGAGTATAAAAATACAAATCTTAACCGAAATATATTTAAATAAGTTGCTTTGATGAGAAAATTAAAAAAAAAAGCAAAATTTCTATAATAAAGGGGAAAATACACATGAGATGCAAAATCTAGCACTCGTGCCACCTATTTGCCACCCATGGCGTAAAGCAATGGAAATATAAATTTACATTCGGAAACATAAAAATTAATATATGGCAAATTCATCATAGAAAAAATATCAATCGAAATATACGTATAAAGTATCCATATTGTATTCCATTTTTAATCATCGGTGAGATTTGTCAGCACTCACAAAATTGTACTTACCCATTTGTGACAAAAAGACATAATATATATATATATATATATATATAGGTTATTAACTTCAGCAACTGGAAAATAAAAGAGTTCAAACACAAAGAAAATAATGCAACAGGTAAATTTTGGTAAAACATGTGTTGTTTTATAATATATATATATACGTTTACAAATACAAGTATGGTTTTTAGAATCACTTAAAACTAATTTTACAATAAAAAATATTTTCAAAGGGAGACATCTTTTAAGCATATATACATATATATATGTAAATATATATATATTTATATATTTTCATTTAATATAATAATTATAAAATGAGTGGCGACTATAATGACAGAAATGCATTTATGGAAATATATATTCATATATATATACATTTATATATGCATATACATATATATATATTTAGTATATAGATGCAAAACCAATTTGTACACAAAACAATATTAATCGGCACGTTGTAAAGTTGATTTACCTTTGTGACGGGGATAGAGCTGACGGTCCCGGGAAGCCGCGTCTGGTTTCCAGACCCACCCGTTTCGGCACTCTCACCCCACACCAAGATTATTACGTCTATAATTACTAAATGCATTCAACTTCATGTACAAATCAATCCAAAAATTGTATTAAATAGCATCGATTTCAAATTAAAACGAGACATAATCAGCATTACAGATCAAATTGTTAAAATAAAAAATAAACAATACTCATTCACCTATGTATTCCTATATATATATATATATATGTATGTATTCCTGTTCGATTTCTGGAATAGTAATAATAAAAAAAATACTGACTAACGAATAGGACGACCAGCGACACACAAAACGTGAAACTATTATACAATTTTTTTTTTATAAAACGAAATTTTTTTATATAAAAGAATGTTGTTTTTTTCATTTTTAACATAAGTGATAAACGTACGATTTTCTATTTTCACATTTCAATCGGAGAAAATTGCACTGCAAAATGAATTGCCATTTACTACTTTGCATTGCAATGTTTCAACGTAAATACAGTTCATATTAAGTGAAATGACAAAAATGGTTAGATAAAGAGATAGTGCAACATCTTTTTAGACCTTACCGTAGTGAAGGTGTTACGTGAACGTTACACAGACCTCTCTCTCTCTCTCATCTCATATTCTTAAGTAACGCTCGTACCTAATATCTCCTAAAAAACATAGGTAAGCAGAGAAATGCATCGGAATAATAACAATACAGTAAAAAAACATCAATGAACTGCAATGTAGCGTATTGCGCTTTCATGCTGGATGCAAAAAAATTGACTTGAACAGTTGTATCGGCAGATGTCTCCTCTCGATCTGCACAGTCGTTATACAAAAAAAAAAACTTTTTAGGCTAATGACTCGTGTGCAATTGTAAAAAAAAAATTAACAACTCTAACCTCATGTCGTATAGTAATGAAAAAACTACATTTACTTAAACATATCATTTTAAAATAGTGGGGGGGGGCGTGGGCGGGGTTTCTTAAATAAATAACGATTGTTATTCTGATACGGAAAATAATAATAGTAAAAAAAGAAAAAAATTAACAATTCAATTGACGTGGTGTATAAAACAATATTATATAATTCATTGAATTGATAAACAAGTTTTATATATATATAGATATATATGTGTGTATACTATTAATAACAATACAAGATTTTCACATAAGGTAGACGAAAAACGGCAAAGTTATAAAATCGAGTTAATTAAACATTGATATTTTTGGTCATCGGCGTACAGCACACAATGAATATTTAAATTATGAAATGGAACAATCAATTGAGTTTTATTTTTGTGTTTTTTTTTTCTCAGTATATGTGGATGTAGCTCTTCCCTGCTCAACGATTTTCACACACATAGAATCTGAAAACATGACGAAAAAACCAAAGGCATTGTATACAGATTACACACAAAATCATATATATAATTAATTATAAATACTTCATATATATTATAAATAAATATCAGTGCCTAACTCGTAAAAACTACATATCAAAAAATGTATATATATGTTCATATTATTTTATATCTTGTCATCACGAAACAAAGCAGGAAGTGTCAAAAAAAAAAAAGGAAAAAAAATAAATATATATATGTATGTATATGTATATAAAAATTAAAGACATAATATAATAATAATAATAATAATACAAAAAATTAGCATAAAATAGCAGAAAATTCAAAAATATTTCATATACATTAGAAATGTTAAAAGGCATTTAAAAATATATATATGTACGTATACCAGTTTATTATATAAATATTACGTTCATTGCAAAAATTCATAAAAGAAATAATAGTAATAATAATTAAAATAAAAAACATATAAACGTCTGAGGGAATTCCTGTTGAATTGCACAAAATCGACATATTCAAAAAATGTGAACAAACATATATACACAATATATATATGTATATATATATATATATATATATATATATATATATATATATAAGCGTTAAAAAAAGTCGACAACAGTCGACAAAAATCTCTTAGAAATCATATCGTAAAAAGTATAGAGAAAAGCAGGGATGTGCAAGTAAAATTCACAAATTAACCTACGAAATGTACTCGGCACAATCATATATCAATATATGTATATGCATATGAACACATGGGTATGATTAAAAAAAATATATATGCAATACGAATGTATGCAGTACTATCGAAAACAACTTAATGCTATCGGGAAGAAAACAGAAACTAGGCCTAATCTCCATAGCTAATACGAAAGTATCGACAGATAGATATATGTATATATATACGGATATTTATATATTTTGATATAGATGGACGTGATCGCACTCACCTAATTAAAAGGATTTACTGCTGCTGATCAGGCGGCGCGGGATGCGACTGGTGGGCGTTGTACCCCTGGTAGGAGCCGAAGTTGGGATAGTGTTGCTGTTGTTGCTGTTGCTGCTGCTGCTGCTGCTGCTGCTGGTACGGCTGCTGCTGCTGCTGGTAGGGGGCACCTCCTCCGTAGGCGCTGACGCTCACGGACATGGTGGTGGGTGTGCCGGGCCCCGCTCCCACTCCCACTCCCGCCGCCTGTTCACAGTTCGTTACTAGTTTATATACTAGAAAATAATTATCAGAAAGCAATTCTCTTTTACCAGTCAAACGAAACTGAAATATATATATATGCAAGTGATAAGGACCTTGTGTTTCATTTGCGCCTCGATCGCCTCCGCCTCCTTGATCTTGCCCACGTTGCGGTAGTACTCGGCCCACTGGGCGGAGAAGTCGGGTTGGGACTGCGCGCTGCCGGCCGACGCCACGTTAGCTACCGCCGCGCCCACCGCGTTGGCCCCGTTCGCCGACACAACCACCGCTACAATTTTTAATACAACATCTTTAAGCATCATTCTGCCACCTTCACATTAATCAAATACTACTTACTGTACTAGTAGTGAAACGAGTGTAGAAAGTATCATATAACACTGACACTAGTGTTTAGCATATTATGCTTTCGAGCTGAGTTCCCACTAGTTGCTGTTCATCAGACCTTTACCAATTTTTCTGATTTTCATAGAAACAGTTCCTATAAATTGGTATTTCCTTTCAAATCTTGAGATTCGCCAATATAATAAAAACTAGTGTTGTACCCGATGAAATATCATCGCATGTGTGTTGGCATCGCAAGTTATTAAATAAAAAATTCTAAAAGAAATGTGTCGGTCCTATGTTTGATCCACACGCGTCTTTTTTTTAAATACCTTATAAATATATTTATCTAGTGTTTTTACCCGGCTTCGCTCAGTATTTGTAATATAAACCGCCTAAACATGGCCAATCTAATAGTAAAAATTTTATTAAATTTATTTGAAAATTCATTTGTTTTTTTATTGAATTGAACATCACGGAATCTACGACCCAAACAAACATACATCCAAAGTCTCTTTCGAAATTATATATTAGAATTAATATTTATATTTAATTATTTAATTTGAAAAAAAAATGGTAAAAACTACCTACATATAAACGATATAAAAATTAATAAATCTTCAATAGATGGCGCTAAATGCTCAGAGACTAATTTGACTAGAGGAAACATTTGTAGCAAACAGTATATATATATAGAAGTTTTTTCTTTCGTAATTATATTCGTACATTTTGTTGGCAGTGGTTTAGCCGTGAAGTACATTTTTATAGTACGGCGAGCGTTATCGCAGATACACAGAATTTCTCAATAGATGTCACTGTGGATGATGTTTGTATTAATTGTGTTAGTACACTCGTAGCTTTGGAGCGATCTGTGAAGGCGAGTTTACATGTTCGATTGAAATAAAATCACAAGTTTTGACAATCGAATTGGATACAAATACATCCAAAACCACTGAGTGTATAACTATATTTTCTACACACTCACACTGACGAAAGTGACCGACAACAATGGGATACAAATTGAGTGTAAAAATTACCATGTGGATTTTGAGCGACAGGCTGTTGACCGACGGTCACTGCCGCTACTTTGCTGAGTTTCTGCTGCTGTTCGATCTTTTCGGCCTCTTGTACGAGACCCATCGATCTAAAACACGAGCACAATACGTCAATTAAAATATAAAGTGACTCAATTGAAAAGTGACTTACGAAAACGACGTAAAAACCTGTAATAGTCTATCCACTGTTGGGAATAGTCGGGTTGGCCGGTGGACGGGTTTATCGGCACCTGCTGAGGCTGTGAGTCCTGCTGCTGCTGCTGCTGCGACGGATGCCACTGTGGACTGTATCCCCACACGGGCACGCCGCTGTTGCCGCCTCCGACAGGACCGCCTCCGGCCGGCGCGCCCTGCCCGCCGCCATAGCCGCCCCCGTAATCGCTGCCTCCTGCACCGTTGCCACCACCGCCGCCGCTAGATCCACCGTCGTTGCCCTGAGCGCTATTGCTATCCACGAAACTAATCGGCTGGAAACACGAAATCGATCAGCATTGGACGCGAATGTAGTTCATTCCGTGCACCGAGGCAGTAGGCGAAATGTTTACAGAAGAACAAAAAAAAACGACAATGAGTGTGTACTGTACAAGCTCTAAGATTAGGAGAGGAGGTAGACGCGTGTATGAGTAAATCTCACGCATACTTCCCTTCCAGTCTGGGATGTTCTCCTGGTACGAGTTCAATTTTCGAGTTTATGCTGTAAGGGCCACCGATGAACAACTATAAGTATGGTAGAACTTAAACTTTCCATATTTGTTATAAATAGCTGAACCCGGCATGCGTTGCATTGCCACAATAACCCATGCAATTCCCGTTCCCATTTGTCGGAAAAATGCAGGCGGCAAACACATTTGAAATTATTCAATTGTTTGCTTATTTTGCCCTAACAACGCAGGTGGCGACGTGAACACATTTGAAATTATTGCGTTCCCATTCTTGAGTGATTTTTTTTTACAGAAACCATCGTGGGCATACACACAATAACTCATGTAAGTTTCATCACAATCAGTTGAATGGTATAAGAACGAATACGTGACAGACAGACAGACATTGATTTTTATATACATATATAGATTTATTTTGAAAGTTATAGCATTCACTGCCTGTCTGGCTATGTGGAATTAATTAATTGAATTTTTATATTTTACCATGCCAACTTTTTCGGTGATGATGCGCTTAGCTGCTTCGACGTTGTCCGGCGTGCCGCGTATGTAGAAAGTGCGAATGCTGCGATTGTTTTGAGTGCGCCTGTCCAGTTCGCAGTGGGCTCCTGACTGAGAATTGATCTGTTTAATGACTTCGCCTCCTAAAAATACAAAAGAAAAAAATGCCAACTTCGCTCAGAATAACGTTGAATGAAAAAATGAAATCCAAATAGACAAAGCTACAAATTTATATGTTAAATACAAACTTAACGTCCTGGGAGCTAAATATACTAAGCCTGTCTGAAAAATAATAATGAATTAGTAACGGCAAATGTTCGCCATCGTGTCTCTCTGTCGACCGAACCGAAGCCTGGAAAAAATTATAAATTAGTAAAATAAACCGTTACAAACTTACAACGCCGATTCGACAACGGAGAAGATGGGGCTCTGCGCACATAAAAATAAGAAAGAGAGAAATGATCTTAAGATTGTATGTATTTGTGGGTGTGTGTCTCACCGCGGCCGATAATGATTCCGCACTTGATGTTGGTGACCGTAAAAGACACCTCAATCTTATTGTCCTGAGGACCCCCCCAGGAGCCGTAAGATCCACCGCCTCCGCCACCTCCACCACCACCTCCGGGACCACCCGAGTCTCCGTTTCGCGGTGGACCTCTCTGGCCAGGCTGTCTACTGCCGTCTTGCTCGCGTCTCTACAAAAGACAAAACGAAAAATCAAATCAAACGTGTGTGCATGTTAAATTAATAAAAAAAGAAAAAACGCCAACAATCAACAGAATACTTCATATCAGTGCACTATATATTGTATAATATATACATATGATATATATGGATACATGTATCCCAAAATGGCACGTTTATATCCTTTGAATATATAGTATATATATTTACGCTCGAAACATCCTTCAGTTTAATAAGTAATTGTATAATTGTAGTTTTTAAGATATATCCATATAAAACTCACATTCACACTCTCAATGAGATCAGTTATCATCTGGCGAGCTTGATCTACTTGGTGATGATTGCCTTGTAGAAAACATCTAGAAATCAAATAAGACGTTTACAAACAAACAAACAAACAAAACAGAAATAAAGAAAAAAAATCCAGATGGACCGAAACAAGTTAATTATAAGTAAGTCAACAGAGAAAAAAGTTTAATTTTGGATCAAAAACATGCATGTTAAATGAAAATTAATGAAATGAAAATTTCTTCAAAATCAATTATCGATATTAAAAAATGTGAAAATAAATCTAGCAAGAGATATTACAATCCTGCGACATAAAAAGTTCAAATGGCACGGACCTTCTGTCCCCGACTGCTTCCATGTGGAGTTGGTGAAATTGCACCCTCGCTCCCGTCTCGGCTTGAATTTTCTTAATCATATCGCCTCCTTTACCAATTACGACGCCAACTGCATTTTGCGGCACCAAAACCTTTACAAATACATATACTTTACGCATATTGTGACGAGTTACACCAGCCTCGTCACAATATGCACACAAACACACACAAACGAACAAACAGCGACACGGTATCAAAAAAAAAATACAAATTCTGTTATGTCTTCAGCACTATGAACTATGATGATTAAAGATGATTTTACACACAAAAAATCTAACTGACAATTCAAAAATTCAAAAGAAGAAAAATACAAACAAACACCTGAATATAGTGCACTGATATGGTAATAATAAATTTAATATAATAGAGAATATGTAAGTATATATATATATTTTATGTTTTAGTTTCTTTTTTTTTTGTTTTACCTCGTGTCCTTCAGGATTACTTTGCTGATCAAAGTCATCTCCGTTACCACCCCAAGGTGCTGAATTATTGCCGAGGGCTTTGTTGTGACCACCACCACCACCACCGCTGCCGCCGCCACCACGTGGTCCACCGTACTGCGATTCTTTTTCAGCTATAAGTTCACAAACCAATTGCTTGGCATGTTCGACTTTTTGAGGATCGCCCGTAATCCGCAGAGGTTTTTCCTAAATATATCGAATCAAAATTTCAAAGAAAATACTACAACATTGTTAAATAGCAATTTACTTTTAGTTGAGACATATACATACAAATTCAGGATTCGGTCCGTCTTGTATGACGACCATTTTAGCTCCAGACTTCTCTTGTAATTGTTTAATAGTCTCTCCACCCTTGCCTATAATCAAGCCAACTTTTGGGCCAGGTATCATTATTTCTTCCTAAAAATTAATACAGAAATAATGAAAATAATTACATTTGTACATAAAATAAAAAAGTAAAAAGTACACGGAACAAAAATTACTTTGCAAATATGATTTTGGCCCATTCTCTGCTGAGGGGGGCCGTTATCGGGAGGACCTCCGTCGCGTCCTCTCTGGTTTACAATAGAATTAACCATATCCCTAAAAAAAAAAATACACACACGCACACGTTAATTAATAACAAACTAAATTCATCAGTTGAAAAAAAAAAAAAAAATGAACCCCGTTACAACTAGCGAGTGTATAGTTTTACAAATGACTAGCCACAGATTTAATTCATACTAGAAAAAGACATACTTCGCTCTAGTGACGGCTTCGCGGGATCCCGTCAACGTGCAGACTCTGTCAGGTTGACCGCCCGAATCGGGAGCCATCTGAATTTTGCATCCGCTTTCGGCCTGCAATCGCGAGATCTGCTCACCTCCACGGCCTATAACTAAACGCACACGCACACACGTTCGAAACATTAGAAATAAGTTCAGAGAAGGTCGCAGATGTGACACGTGTGTGTGTGTATTTACTGTTGTGTATACTCACTGAGGCCGACCATTTTGTCCGGCACTCTAATATAGTCGTTGATATTTTGCTCGGGGAGTATTTGCTGTCCCATGTTTCCGGGCGCGCCTGGCATTCGTGCACCGACTCCGACGCCAGCTACAGCACCACTGCAATGAAGATATCGCGTCAGTAAGTAAATGACAAATTTAGGGGGGCGCACTTACCGGTTGCGCTTCTACAGATTTTTTTTTTTTTTTTTTTTTTGTTTGTTTGTTTGTTATTATGCGACTACATGAGCAATCTGGAAAAATCATCCGTTCATCAATAAATTTGCCTAACTAGTAAATTTGTTAACTTAACTAACGGTCGGGAACCTATGGCTCGGTAGCCGCATGCAGCTCTTTGTATGAAAATCTGTGGCTTTCATTGATCACTAAGCTCTAATGTTTTTATTTTTTTTTTCGAAATGAGGTACATTTCTAAACTGTCACAATAAAGATGCCACACGAATAATAGCAATTACAAAATCTAAAGTTGCAAGGAAAACACATACAACTTTATACAAAATAAAATCATATAAATGAAATCACACATTATAAAACGTTAATAATTTGGCTCTCTCGGCTGCAAAAAGGTTCCCGACGCCTGATTTGCACATTATGAAACAATATATACATATACAAAATCAATGCACATTCCCTATTACAACTTTCCACATCCCGTAAACCAAACTTTGCAATAAATTCGCAATAAATAAAAACAATCGAACCATACGCATTCGACTGGTAGAACGGTTCCAATTTACACACGGAACTGTCAGCTTTAAGAGCAACTCAATATTGCGGATTCAAAACTCCAGCTGACCGACAATCATATGAATTATTCAAACACTTGGCTTGAAGAGCCATCGCAAAAGCATCGACTTTCGAATTATTCTACCAACGGATCCAACGTTTAATATCTAAAATAAAGATTCCAAATTATAAATTAAATTATTATTGTTGTTATTTCGATCGGCGATGAAAAATTTGATTCTAATTCTCATTATAAAAGAAAAATAGAAAGAGAGAAAAATAAAAACAAACAAACCCCATATTTCCGGGAGTAGACTGGTACTCTCCCGATCCGTCGAACCCTGCCAACTTTTTGGAGCTTGGAACTTGTGCGTCTTCAAGGGGTCGTTTGCTTCCACCACTGTCAATCTTTGCTGCGACCTGAAACGACAGTCGTCGACGTCAAAAAAACACTGGAAACTGTGTATGTGTATGTATCCTTCAGGGAATGTGGAGAATTCGTCAAATGATGTGTGTGTTTGAGCGTAACCGTAGCCAGACAGTTACAACAACGAAACGAGTCGTCGTTTAAAAATCGAACGGTGGGTATGTTGCATATTTTTGCAACACGATGGAGATGGTAAAACATTTGCACAAAAATTAATAAGCTCCAACCGACGACTGACTTTATTGTTGCAAATACGACTCACTCTGCGAATAAGTTTTTTCTTCATGACAGCCAAAGAGGCGATCCGGCAGAAAGTGCTATAGATGAAATTTGATTGTGTGTTTGTTACGAGACTTGTGATGCGACAAATGTGACACGTCCTGGCAGAGTGTATTATATCGTATATAAACTAGATAATGCCAGACGTTACAACTGAGCGGGGGGGGGGGGGGGCCTTCATCTAAACGATCGATTTTGTCTTGGATTTGCATGATGTCATCATCAAATCATTCGTCTCCGAGTATCGATATTTTTTATGGTATCGAAATACATTTCATACTGCAAACAGCTGTGAAATAAGAAACGACTTCATATCAAGACAAATATGCTTATAATTAGTTGGCTAATCGCACGTAGATTGCCAATTGCAATAACAGCAGTGTACCTGGTCGATTCTTAGTTTGGATTAGCCAAACTCTCGAAAACTTCATCCATTGTTACTACGTACATAAAGTAAAAAGTTGAAGCAAAAATGCAGAGGAATTTCTATTCTAAACAAGAACAACCGCACATCACTGTTCTAATAAAAAAAAAAAAACCACACTGTACATAACCAAGTACAAAATAAACAACAAACGCATGAACACATAAAGCGCGCATGCGTTAGGAAATAATGCCTGAAATGTGCGGTAGGAATTTCTATATTATATGATAAATGTTTTCAAAGAGTATCATTTCACAATAATGTCAACAATGAATGCGAAGTGAAACTGTTACAATATTGAGTTATGTATTAAACTTAATTTTATTAAAAAAAAAGTCACGCCCCCATATTGTATTGTTGCTTAGAGGTGGGTTCATGATCCAAATGAGAGGCCAAAGTCGCTTCACAGCATTTATTCAACGATTCGCGAGGTCCACACGGAACCACTGCTCACTGCAGAATATCTGATCTACCGCGTGTACCTCCTGATAAAGGACAAGTTGCACAGCACAGCTTCCCCGATCCATTAGTGCGTAAAGGTTTACCCTGGCGAATCTATAACTCGCCCAGGTCTGTAACTACTCCAGCGTATTCTTTGTTCTAGCCTCCTAATCCAGGGTCTCTATTGTTCACCTACAAATCCAGTGGATACTTTCTCTCATGTTCTCACATTACAGTATCATCGGTTGAAGTAATCCTTACTAGGTGTAAATGCTTCGGTACGTACATACAAATATTAGGATAATAATAAAAGCAAACAAAAACCAGTTTCACGTGTTTTATACTTAATTTCAAGTCGTCGTCAGTTAGCTATTCTCCATCGTACTACAGATACAATTAAAAAAAAACTGAGATATCCCGCCATAAACGATCAGTACGAGACTCACCGTTCACATTCACAATTGACAATATGTATTGTAATAAAGATTATACATATGTATGTGTATTTGTTAACAAGCAATCTACAACGTTGTTAACCCTTTGAGTGCTGTCGTCTTTTCTGTTGAAAGCTCGCCACGCTGAAAATTTCGCCAACATTTCCAACTAGAATTATTTAGAAATCCAATAGTAAGCGGGTATAAAAATTGTAGCTAATCCAAACAAACTCTAGATAACTACCGCCAAGGATTTCGAGTTTTGTAATGGTGTGTTTTTAGACTCACTAATATATCTTGCAACAATATAAAATAAGCAAAAGAAATCTAGTAATGAATGTATTTTTCCAAAACTACTTCCATCTTCTCCATTTGTGTTAAAATGTAATGCTCACAATTTAAAATACTCAGCATTTAGGGATTTCCATCGCGTAATTCTGCTATGGTTATAAACTCAGAAATTCCCGTGTATGCGAGTCTTTATAAACGTTAACGAATGACACGGATTACATTTTCAATGCTACATTTAAAAGCTTAGCAGGTAGTATTCTTGTTTACTTCGTACATGGAAAATTTACAATTCTGTGGACTTGTTGGCAAAATGCCGATCGGCGTTGGTCAGCATTCAAAGGGTTAAGCTGTTAAATAATCAAAATTATATTGGTTAAAATGTTTTACCAGTTATATTTAATTTAGTTTAAAATTTATAATTATAATTTAGCTAGTTGCCGACGTACAATTATTTCAATTGTATCAATTCTAAAATTGCTTAATGACATTCAAAGTTGAAGAAACAGTTTTTGAAGAAAAAAATCATATGCGTTTTGACTAGTGAAAGTTTAAATCAGTTGCGATTAAAATGCCGGAGTGTGTGTTTATTTACATATATACAATATATTTAACATAAATATTATGTTTAGTATTAAGTACCTACATATCATTGTTTGTATACAAGAATATTTGCAGATATGAATTGCTCGCTTGACATTATTTTTACAGGTCAAATTTTAATTTGTTCGCAATAAATTTTCGTTCACAATTAAATAATCGTTTGAGGCATTCATCGTATTTTTTTGCAACTGATAATTATTGGTTCAATTCGATGGTTGGTTTAAAACCTGAATTATACATACACATATTCGATATTAACGCCTCCATTAGTCTCACAATACCCATATTCAAAGGTGTGTGTGTGTGTGTGTGTGCGCGTTAGATTAACCACATCGTAAAGGAATCCCCATTTCACATAAAAAGGTTTTTCCACCCTCTTTTAATATATGTATGTATGTATGTACAGGTGTTGTTTAATAATACAAAGTTAATCCAAAACAATCGTCTTGTTTTTCAATTGAAAAGTTCATCGGTGTCATCACCAAAGGGGCCACCATTGAGGGCCAAATTCAACTGAAAATTATGCTAAACTGAAACTTGTTTTGCATTTCTAAAAACGAGTTTGCTTTTTTATACAATTTTTTTATTTGAATATATGTACAATACAAGTCGACTTGTTGGTTCTATCTATCCATCATTGGTTTTGTTCAAATAATTCGAAATTCCATCTTAATTTGAACACTTCTTGATGCAACGTCTTGAAGAACTGTGGAAATTTTACGACTTGCAATTCGGCCAATTTTGACTAAACTTAAATTTGATTGCTTACTTATGGATTTGAACAAACATTTTCAATTCTTATTTGGATCGAGCATCATCGATGTATATTTTCGAGCGGTTCTAATAGTCTCACCTACAAAATTAGCGCCTGAAATTAAAACGAATCTTTCGTGATGGTGGTAAATACGTATCGTGGAAAGTTTTACCTGTTATCAAATTAAAAGAAAATAATATATTTATTAGTAATCTAATTATGGTTTTTTTTTGCAATCTCTGATGTTGTCTGTATACACAGTATCACGGCAGATAAGTGAGTGCCCCAAACTGGATTATGAACCGATTTTGCATATTGTGTGGTGAGCGGGATACAGAAACACTTGTTAAATCGTGACGAGTCGTCAACGACATATGAAGTATCCGCTACAATTCTCAGAATCCGGACGAGAGCGTGAGACTTAAAACTGTACATGTCTAGACAATAGATATATAAATGGATCGGGGAAGCTGTGGTGAGCAACTTGTCCTTTATAGGGAGATACACACGCTATATCAACGTTATTCTGGAGCGAACGCTGGCTACGTGTGGACCTTCAATAAATGCTGTGAAACGACTTTGACCTTTCATTTTGATCCTGAACTCACCCCTACGCAACAATATCTACAAATGGAAGTTCGAAACAATTTTTAATTAATAATTTTTTTAGGTAAAAATCAAGAACAGCGTCCCTTATTAGTGACGCTATTCTTGCGAATAGCGATGCTATTCTTGGTGTTTACCTGTAATTCACTATCATTCGGATCCACAAAGTTGCTTGATGAACCACAAACAATTCGTTTGAAAACTGTTTCAGCACAAGTTGCGGATGAAAAATTATTATTCCCAAGAAATTTAAGCGTTTTTTTTTGCACTGGCAATACTGACATGGTGTCAAATATAGATGCTGACCCTGACAGGAAATCATCAGAACTTGTTTTTAAAAATTTATTTCACTCCTCCACCATTGTATTTTTGATGGTAATCGCAAATAGCATATTGATTTTTGTTGGTGGGTGATCGTTTACGAGATATGAGCGTTTAAAAAAATCCGCGATTTTTACAGTTTTTTGGCTTTTGCGGTCTTTAACTCAAAATTTAGGATTGTTACGCTCAAAGTGAGTATTGGAATCAATAGTCAGATATTTTTCCTATTAATTGTTATATTTCATTGCTTTAAAATACTTCTAATTAATTGTCTAGCGAATTTTAAAAGTCAAAAATGGCATATAATCCACCTCACAGAGTACAGCGGTCGGACTACATGCCATCTCGCTTGCCCTAACATATTACGCGATACAACCATATTTACAACGAAAGCATTTAAATTGCAATTACCGGTTTAGTTAGTACGTTTAGATAAAAAAAAAAATATTGAGATAGAAAACCAATCCTTATAAACGTGGTGAAATAAAAAATTTGCCAAATAAATGAAAAATAGCACGGAAAAAAAATCCGTAAAAAAAAATATATTTTTGACTTTTAAAATTCGCTAGACAATTAATTAGAAGTATTTTAAAGCAATGAAATATAACAATTAATAGGAAAAATATCTGACTATTGATTCCAATACTCACTTTGAGCGTAACAATCCTAAATTTTGAGTTTAAGACCGCAAAAGCTAAAAAACTGTAAAAATCGCGGATTTTTTTAAACGCTCATATCTCATAAACGATCACCCACCAACAAAAATCAATATCATATTCGAATTCAGTGGGTCAAACTTAGTAAAGATTGGTTAGTCTCCGCTCTGGTAACTCAAAAACGTGATTTTTTGTTGCTCAGTGTAATTATACAATATTAGTGGCCTGAGTGCACATAATTGTGCACTCGGTAAAATATCCTCGTTTAATTTGTTTTTATCGGCCGATCATGTGAACGAAGTGATATGCCGCGTCTCTTTCCACGTTATACTATTCCAGGGGGAGAAAGAGAGATGGAGCATGGTAAGCGAGTACTCTGTAAACTCTCACCAAGTGCTGTCTCTTTCCATGACATACGATTCCAAGGGTAGAAAGAGAGATGGAGCATGATGTTCACAGCGAGCATTTTGTACACACGCATGCACACATTAGTTAATTATTATTACGATAAGTACGTATACATTACAAATTACTACTGAATAATTTTAAACTTTTATTGTACTGGCAATACTGACAGGGCGACCATGTTGGATTTTACGTTAAATATCAGGGGACGCTATTATTGGTACGGGCTCTTTGAACGAATGAAATTCGACTAAAATCAGTGAATGCGCGTTTGTAAACGTTTTTCGGTCGCTCGTTCGTATGAATATAAATTTAAAATTTTATAAATACGATTGATGGTAGTCGTTTCGATGAATCGAAAAGGGCAAAAGTCCACATCTGGATCAATGGCTGTTCAGTGTGTGTATTTGACGTATGGACCAGTACGCCAGTATTGCCAGTGCAAAAGAAAACGGTTTGAATTAATTTTTCACTATTATTATACGGTTCGGTGATTACTAGTCAAGTGTGAACCGGTCACAGGACAAACGGTCCCTCTAGATCGGTCACACTAAAACTGGTCACACCAGAAAATTAGTCACGAGAAAACTGGTCACACCCAAAAATTAAAAATTTGTCGAATCTTTAGGCGTGACCAGATTTTTTGTGACTAATTTTCTGGTGTGACCAGTGTGACGGGTGATCACGTGTGACCGATCTAGAGCGACCGGTTGTCCTGTGACTGGTTCACATATGACTAGTAGTCCGTTTACCTATTATACGTACCTAAACAATATTTAGAATTTTAAACAATCATATTCATTACACACTATTAAAATTTTGTTGCTCCAAATCTGACTTTTTTTTTTTTATCTAAACGTAATAATTCTATCGGTAAGTCTTTTAAATTTTAATAATGTGTAATGAATATGATTGTTAAAAATTCAAAATATTGCACAGGTATGTATCATAGTGAAAAATTAATTCAAGCCGTTTTTTTTTTTTGGTAATACTGGCAATACTGGCGTGGCGTCCATACGTCAAATACACACACACACTGAACAGCCAGCGTCTGGGATCTGAACATTTTGCAAGCTCTCTTGGTGAACCACAAACGAGTGAAAACAAACAAAAACCGGCGTGGCGGCCATTTTGGATCTAACGTCAAATACATACACACACACGCTGAACAGCCCCTGACCCTGGGTCTGGACTTTTGCCTCGAAAAGTACATTAGTACAAAATAATTCCATAGGGGGAGCGGGAGTGAGGTGGGCGGGGGGGGGGGGGATAGTACTTTAAAGAGCGAATGACATCGGTCGGCGGTGTTTGAGAGTCGACCTTGAAGGCGAATTTAAAATTGCGAATGGCGAGCGGTGGCGGACGAAGAGCTAGAGGGGAGCATCGAAAAAGAAAATGGAGTCGTTCCCAGGGCAACGAACGCGAAAACAATGGCGGTCGAGCAGTTGGGTGTGGTGGGGGGCGCCAACGTGACCCAGCCTAAGCTGCCCGCCTCGCGCGAGGGGTGGGGTGGGGTGGGGGGGGGACGCCGGGCGGTCGATGGCAGCCGAACATAACCTGTCGCGCTGTGCGCTGTGCGGTGTGCGGTGTGCGGTGTGCGGTGCGCGGTGCGCGGCGTGCGTTTGCGCGACTCGCCCGCCAGATGGGGTGGGAAACGAAGTAAGAAAGTACTCACGAGCTTGGCGCGTTGGACCGCGGCGGCGAAGGCCGGGTTAGCGGAGGCGGCGGCGGCAGCGGCGGCGGCAGCGGCGGTGGTGGTGGCGGTGGCGGCGGTGGTGGCGGGGGAGAACTCGCTCATGGTGCGCCCTCACCGCGTGTAGACTCTTCGCACGCCGCCACTGCACTGCACTGCGGTGTGCCGGTGCAGGGATGCGCCCTCTTCACTAAGACACTCCTTCACTTCTTCACTCTTCGCCTCTTCGCCTCTTCGCCTCTTCGCCTCTTCGCCTTTGCCTCTCGCCTCTCGTCTTCGCCCCGACTCCACTCTGTCTCCGTGTCCGTCCCCGCGGCTCTGCACTCTGCACTCCACACTCCGCCTCCACGAGCACGACGCGACGCGCAGGCCGGCAACCCCCCCTCCGCTACCAACCGCCAACCGCCAACCGCCACATATTTCGAATTATAAAGACGATAACGCGCCGCAAGTTGAAAAATTATAATTCCGAGCAAGACCGCGTCTTACATACATATGTACAAATAATAAGTGGCCGAAATAAATGGTCCGATGATTACTAGTCAAATGTGAACCGGTCGCTCTAGATCGGTCACACGTGATCACCCGTCACACTAAAACTGGCACGAGGAAACTGGTCACACCCTAAAATCGGTCACGAGAAAACTGGTTGACCGATTTTAGGGTGTGACCAGTTTTAGTGTGACGGGTGATCACGTGTGACCGATCTAAAGCGACCGGTTGTCCTGTAACTGGTTCACATATGATTAGTAGTCCGTTTACCAAATAAATATAAGCGATCTAGCAAATAATATTCCATCGTACTTTTTGAAATGCACTTATGATCAATTTTGAGCTAATTTGATCAAATTTGCCAACTTTTTAAAAACTGAAATAATAATAATACTAACTTTTTTATTCCAAACGAATGGGAAAATAGTGCAATCCCCATCGTACATGTAAATGATATATGTATTTATTTATTTATTTTTATTTTATTAATTGAAAAATCAACAGACAGGATGTACAGAGATAGGTATAAAAAACACAAAAAGTAAATAAATAATATATGTAACACCCGAGTCCAATAATAGATTTTTACAAAAATGAAAAAGATAAATATAAGGAAAACAAATTAAAAAGTAAAGAATAAAGGCATGACAAAATATGTAGTACATTGCATAATTAAACTATAGTATTAAAATATTTGGAAAAGGTTATAAGATAGAATATAAGAAGAAATTGAAATTTACAAATATAAAAAACAAATGAAAAAGGTAAATACAAAATAAACAAATGAAATGGAAAGGAATGAAAGCTATAATATGATTAAATAGCACATTACATAACTAAACTAAAGTATAAAAATAATGGAAATATTGGAAAAATAGATATGTATGTGCCCATAATTATGAAAGTGGTCAAGAAAAAAATATTTTTTTAATCAATTACATATTACAATATAAACGATATTATGATAAAATCGACTTTCATAATTATGGACACATAATCTATAATTGGACTCGGATGTTATTTTGTTACATTTATTTTTATGCATTTCTACATTAAGATTCCACTCATACTTCACATTCAAATTAAGAAAGTAATGATGAGCGCAGGTTACCAGATAAATATGTTAAAATAACATCCGATAATCTACGCTCACCAAGGTGGAAAATATCGCATTCAGGGACGGCAGCAACGATTTCATTGAGAAGTCGAATAGCTCTTGGTATATTAGCTATTCGAAAAAGAACTGCGCGAGCAGGATGTACTGCCATCAAATGATGATGTCTACCACGCATATAATTATTAGGTACATAAAGTCCCAACTGTTCCAGCAACAACGGGCATGACGTATTACCACGCAGTAGATGGAGAACAAAACGAATTAACGAGAAGTTTCTCCGAAGTTCAAGGGAATTATACCCAAGCATGCCCAAAAGAAAAGGAGTAGGATAGGGATATGGGTAGTACCCATACTCTTTCTTATATAGAAAACGAAGAAATGCTTTTTGCACTTTTTCGATAATAAGGGAGTAGTTTGCATCATGCGGATTCCACACAATCGCATTATACTCTAGCTTACTTCTAACAAGCGAGTTGAAAAGCAAACGAGAAGACAGGGGGTTGGAGAATAACCTAGCATATCTCAAGACAAATCCAAATCGACGAAAGGAAACGTCAGCGACTGTCTTGATGTGGTTGTGAAAGGTGAATTGAGAATCAAAAGTGATACCCAAGTCGACCATAGATTCCACACGCTTCAACACGGATCCAATGGAATATCCGTGACAATAGAGCGAATTCGCACGTCTATAACTCATAATGGCACATTTACTAATATTCAGTTTAAGCCCTAAACTGGAACTGAACTCTAAAAAGCGTTAATATCCGCTTGAGAGAGGCCTGCCTCTCATCCTTAACAGCAAAGAATAATTTAACATCGTCTGCAAACAAGAGACATGAAGCATTGCGTAATACTTTAGGGAGGTTATTAATAACTATAGTAAATAGTAAAGGGCCTAAGGTGGACCCCTGAGTTACACCAGATCGCGTAAAATATGAAGGAGATTCAAAAAAATTGCTTCCTATCACTAAGATAAGAAGCAAAGAGTTTAAGAAGACGTGGAGAAAAGCCCACTTCAGCTAATCTGATCATAAGAGCGTCATTATTGACAAGATCAAAGGCTTTACGAAAGTCAAAGTAGGCTACATCAACTTGTTGACCACCGTCAACTTTAGACATGGTATAATATGAAAAGCAGGCAAGATTAGTGGTAGTGAAACGACATGGTGAAAAACCATGCTGCTCATCACACAACAATCTTTTGAACTGCAAAAGAATCAAACGGTGAAGGATATTATCAAAAATTATATACATATATACATACATATATGTATTCCACCATTATGATACATACCTATGCCATCGAATTCCACCTCGTTTTTACATCTATGGAGGATGAACGAATGAGACGACTGGCATGTTAATGCACGTGTTTATTATATGACAGCTAAAGGCAGAGTGAGTAGTGGCTCTCCGAACCCAGCCGAGTTGGTTCCCACTCGCAGGAAGGCAACCAAACTCGACCATGTCGTATAAGCGAGCCGCCACACATCCAATAATAATTTCAATTTTATATTTTCTTTTTTCATTATGATTTCTTGTAAAAATGTATATTTCGCCGGTGATTTCTTAAATATTCGTATTATTTTTCTTATGTTTTCTAAAATTTCGTAGAGATTATTATCGATCTAAAAGTGATTTTCTTCAAACATTTCCGTAATGAATAAAAATCTGTTTCTTCACATGTAGACATTTCATCTTCTTCATTTTCATCACAATTATCCCCATTATATATTTGATTTTCTTCATAATCGTCGGCTTCGTCGTCATCACTCTTTTCATGTTGATTTTGTGTTTTTTTATTTTATAAAAAAATATATACACGAATAATTTTCGAATAGTTGATGAAATATTCGAATAATGAATGCCTGAAAAATCAGACGAATAATTCGAATACTCGAATATTCGAATATTCGATTGGGATCCCTAATACATAAATATATAAAAGTAATTAATGTTGTAGTTTTATTCTAAAACAATTGAAAAAAAAATAATGCCAAATTCCACCCTGAGCGTTTTTTGCGTTCCTTCGTTTTTATCATTACTAGAGTACGGATAGTCAAGGTGCCGCTGATTGTTCAATTGTTGTAAATGCTTTGTAAAAAAGGTTCGGCAAACCTTTAACAATGCATTTACAACATTTGAACAATAAACGGCACCTTGGTTATCCGGGCACTAATCATTACTTCCCGCGCTCCTTAGTGGCGACCAGTGGCGGCTCGTCCTAATGGGCTGCATTTAATATTTTATTTATTAATGATATTTTTTTTATTAGTTGGATGGACTTAACTATTGGGGCCTTCGACAGAGTAAATATTACTTACAATATCGCCCATATCCAAAAGGGTGATATTGTAAGTAATGCTGACCGTTTCGAAGACCCCACTAACTTGTATGGTGACAGATGAATTAAAATGTTGCTGTACTGGCTGTAAAGTGTTACAGCGCCGAGCTGAACGCTGCCCAGCCCGGAGTTTCGGAACGAGAAAGAGAAAGAGCTATTTGCAACTGCAGATAGCTCTTTCTCTTTCACTCACTCTGCCTTTTGGGCTGGACAGTCGGCAGCCTTCGCCTGTTAAACGACATTCATCTGTCAGTTTGTTTAAGATTTCGCGCGCTTGATCTTACATTTGATTAGTTGAATCGCACGATCACAGCTTTATTCGTTTTCGTTACTCTTAATTGGTTGCGTACGAGCCCTCATCAAATCAAATCTTCGGTGAGTCGTTTTCATTTTGATAACAGCAAACTTTTTTCAAATCTGTTTAACTTTTTCTCGTAATTTTTATTTAAATATATTAAGATTTTTTTTCTTTTAAAAATGGAAGAACAAAAGAATTCAGTAAAATATTTACAAAATTTGCACTTTTCGCGACTAGAACTTACCGAAAAAGTCGCTATAAAATCATTAGGCTGCCTCACGCCCAATTTAATTATTTCACAGCCTGCAACTAGTAGATCTTTTAGTTACTCGCGAAAATTTTATCCAGACATTTATAAAAAATACAATTGGTTAACGAGATGTACAGAAAAAAACGCGTTATTTTGTTATCCGTGTCTTTTGTTTGGAGGCGAGTCGCCAGGCGAAGCATCTTGGACGAAAACAGGAGTTATTGACTTAAAACATTTAAACGATTAATTTAAAAACACGAGGGAAGTGTCGAACACTTAAAAAATGTGTGTAATCTCACGATTTTGGGAAGCTTGTCGGCGGGAAATAGATAAGCATAACGAAAACGTCAAAAAAAAAATCGGGATGTTTTATTTAAAATTATTGATTGCGTTAAATTTTGCGGTAAATTTGAAATGCCAATGAGGGGACACGATGAAACAGATAATTCAAAAAATCCAGGAGTTTTTCGGGGGCTTCTAGAATATTCACAAAATTTCGACGATTCTTTAAAAAAACATTTTCAAACTTTTTCGGTTTTTAAAGGGACATCAAAAACTATTCAAAATTAACTTTTAGATTGTATTTTGAACGTGTGTAGGGAACAAATAAGTGAAATAAAAAAAGCAACTTATCTAGCTGTTATGGCAGATGAAACAACCGATGTATCGATGCATTGTCAACAGGTTAATGTTTTTCGTTACGAATTAGGGGGTTAAGTTTTTGAAAGGTTTTGGGGTTTTTTTTAATCCGCGTCGCGAAACCAGCAAGAACGAATTTTTTTTAGCAATCTTACTGGAGTACCAGCGTATTTTTCGAAATCTTCATCGCGTTTGGACGCACCCCTTTAATGGGTGGTGAATTTTGCTAGTTTTTTTTTCAATAATACTTAAATCCACATGTAAGTGGTCGTACGCCAAAAATTGTGCTTATTTTGTCCTGTTATGACATGATAGAATAATTATGGTGACATTTTTTAGACATCTTTTCAGTGCAGCCCCGCCACTAAAAATTATCACGAGCCGCCACTGGTGGCGACACTTTCTCCAGTCATCTTTTTTCTTATTTCCCAGTTGTCATTTAAATCATTAATGATTTTTATTTTATCAACGCTTATTCCAAATTCCGAACGAAAAAAACTTATAAAAGTTTCATTCTTAAAAAATAAAAATAAAAACCCTTGGGAGGGGGTGCGCCTGTGTTTCAGCCCCCCCCTCTAAAAAAATCCTGGCTTTGTCCGTGGTATGTATGCACATACATACATATATACCGCAACAATATTTTCCTAGTACATTTATTTATTTTTTATTTAATTTACACCAAAAAGGCCTAACAGGTATACCCAATGCGCCTTCCTGGCCAAAGACAATGATATAAACATATATGAACACCATCCATATATACACAAATACTTACACGTATACACAAATACACATACAAACATACATAAATATAAAAATACACATATATACATACATATACATACATACACACCTACAGATATAAATATTCACATATACATCCATATACACATACACATACAATACAAACATCCATATCCATCCGCTCAACAAAACCCTTTAATGATCCTTATGTACTTAAATTCCTTTATTTTTCCTTTGTAAGGTCTCACCTTGAATTTGCCTCAATTATCTGGTCACCTTTTTATTTATCCCATATTAATTGTATTGAGAAAGTTCAACTTAAATTTATTAAATCCTTAAGCTACATTTTTCCTACCTATACCCATTCTACTGTTTCCGACATTTTAAAAATCCTTTCTTTTAACGATCTTTCAGTCAGGCGACGACATACTGATGCTATATTCTTCTTTAATCTCATAAATGGTTTCCTTGATTGTTCTGATTTACTGAATAAGGTTAATTTCAGAATCCCAGTTCGGTACTCTGGACGCGTTGCACAAAAATATTCTTATCTGCAGCGCATTTATCGTATGTTTAACGGAGAGCTGAATGAGGTTGATCTATTTGGTATTTCCCTACATCAATTCAGGTCTAACATCAAGAGAATCTTGACCGATTGTTTCATTTCTTCTCCTATTCTATTTTATAACCTTTTTCCAATATTTCCAATATTTTTATACTTTAGTTTAGTTATGTAATGTGCTATTTAATCATATTATAGCTTTCATTATTTTCCTTTTCATTTGTATATTTTGTATTTACCTTTTTCATTTGTTTTATATTTGTAAATTTCAATTTCTTCTTATATTCTATTTTATAACCTTTTCCCAATATTTTAATACTATAGTTTAATTATGCAATGTTCTACATATTTTGTCATGCCTTTATTCTTTACTTTTTAATTTGTTTTTCTTATATTTATCTTTTTCATTTTTGTAAAAATCTGTTATTGGACTCGGATGTTACATATATTATTTATTTACTATTTGTTTTTTTATACATATCTATGTACATCCTGTCTGTTGATTTTTCAATAAATAAAATAAAATAAAATACATACAAACATTATACATGCATATACACATAAACACATAAATAAAGATAAATTACTCATATATATAAAAATAAAAAATAGCATACATATATAAATAAAGATAAAACCAACATACATACACATTATGCTAAATAATAAAATTACAAAATGAAAACAAGATGTGTAAATATGTATGTAGCTAGAAGTCATTTAAAATATGCTGCCTGACAGAAGTGTATGATGCAGTAAAAACATCAAGGCTCCCAGAAAGCAGGTTAAATAATCGAATGGCTCTTGAAAGGGGTGAGTCATCAAGCACATTAGTTCTGGCCCGAATAGGCAGGAATAGAGTTCTGGAGCGAGATTCTCTCAGTTTCTCTGGTACCCTAAGTTTAAGATTACACAGAACTTCAGTACATACATATGTACAATGTATATTATCACTAGGCTGAAATACAATCCTGCTTTATATATGTATTTACATATTATTTAAACAAAATAATCATACTTATGTTAAAAAAAAGCATGCCATTTATCTCATTTGATAATAATTATTAGCGAATGATAGAGAGATGATATCACCATGCGGTTAGGCGATCGCTGACAGATCAACAATAAATTTAACATTTGTTTATATTAATTTGCTGTCATGTCATGAACTGTGCTATCGATAAATCGACCAACAATTTATGTATTACATTTGTTTAAAATTTAATTGTTTTCCTCGAACTGAGACCCACGGAAGAAATATCCCGCTCCGATAAATCGACCCAAAAACTAAACGGTTGAAAATATTTGAATTTTTTCCACTCGTCTCAATATTCAGTTGACGCTCGGTCAATTGAAGCTAATTGAGAAAGTTCCTATGGGATCATTTCCTTAAATAGATTGTGGCAAATTTAATCCCGAATCGTATGCAGAAGCTGCTCCTTGAACTGTTGAGCTTGACCTTTTACGAGGCACGCTTTTGACGACTCTGCATGTATGCAAAGATATTCCGTCAGCTAAATCCAAGTATAAAGAGGCGAGGCGCATTCGAAGCTGCAGGCAGTCTTGCTTTAAAAATGACCAAGATTTGGTTCGTCGCGTTGCTCGCGTTATCCGCCGTTGTCGTGCCTCCATCGAACGGGCTCGACGCAATAAATAACATTGAATCGTTCGTTTTTAAAGAACTCAACAAAGCATGTAAGTTAAACCATTGAATCAATTTTCCAAGAGAAGAATGTTCTCATCTTCATTTGGCTCTTACCCTGAAACATTTATGAATGTTTCATCCCAACCCCAACCAATTTTCTGATTCACCTTCATGTGTTCCAATTCACACATCCACAATCTACTGTTACAGGTCAGTTCATGAAAGGGAAAACTATAGAGAACCCATTCAAGCCGCTACACATGCGCATCATTGAGTTCAAAACCCTTGGATACAACACCCACAGTGTATTTCCGTCGGCAGCCGTCAGCCTGATGGGATCCAATCACTTCAGCCCTTCCAATCCGACAATAATCTTCGTCCACGGCTTCACAGACAATCCCCTCTCCGTGGTCGGAAGGTCGATCGCAGACGCCTACAAACGCCATGGTAAATACAATGTTCTGGCCCTAGACGCTAGCAAATTGGTAGAATCTTTATATTTGCAATCGGTCACCGCGGCCAAATATATCGGCGAGTACTTGGGCTACTTTATATTCGACTTGAACAGAGCCGGAGTCAATTCAGAGTCCATTCACGTAATTGGACACAGTCTGGGCGCTCATATCGCTGGATTCGCCGGTAAATCATACCAGATCCTGAAGTCAGGCGAGCGCCTACCCAGAATCACGGGCTTGGACCCAGCTGGTCCTTGCTTCGAAGGCTTGGAGCCCTCCCAGAGGCTCGACTCTTCCGATGCCCGTTTCGTCGACATCATTCATACCAACATTGGAGTATATGGACTGAGTAAATCCATAGGCTCGGTCGACTTCTATCCGAACGGCGGGGGCATGGAGCAGCCAGGATGCGGTCGCGACATATCTTGCAGTCACGCTAGACCGTGGCAATTCTATGTGGAATCCATCGACGAACAGGAAAATTTCATAGGAGTCGAATGTGACAGCTGGGGCAGTTTCTTAGCGCATAAATGCACGAATAATAAACAAGCTGTCATGGGCTTCGCTACTAGCAACACCACCAGAGGCAACTTTTTCTTCAAAACTCGAGCGTATCCCAAATATGGACTGGGAAAATCAGGAATCGAGTGAAGTTTGTTTCATTTTTGCTTCACGATCAAAGTAATGAATAGAAAATTTGCTTTGGTCCTTTTGGAACTTATTTTTCCTTTGAATAACGCGTCAAAAGTCAAATGAGTCAAACTTAAACGTTAGTCTGATTTTATGGACTATTACATATATGAATATTTAAATTATTATAATTTTTCTCAAATAATTTTACAAAATTTTATAAAAAGCGATAAAAATTTTAGCAATACAATTTTGCGTATTTATGTTATTCATGTATGCTATAAATAAACGAAAATATTAAATCTAAATTGTTTTATAATGGCTTTATTACAGTCTACACAAATCCGCATCCCTTTCTTTCACTCTATCCAAATCTGGAATCACAAAAAAATACACATTTACAAAAAAGCTTTATTAAAATACATCAGCGTTTCCCAACCTGTAGTACACGTACCACTTGGTGGTACGTGAACAAAATCAGTAATGGCGGACATGCAGGAATGAATGATTTACAATCATAAAAATATAAATATTTTTTATATCTAATATATAATTTTGAAAGAGACTTTGTAAGTTTGTATCTTTGTTTGCGAACTTCAATTGACAACAATTCAATTGGTTGAATATTATATTTTTTTCGATTAAAATAAATTTAATAAAAAAAACAAATGAATATTTACTATTAGATTCACCATGTTTAACCTGTTTATATTACAAATACTGAGCGATGCCGGGTAAAACAACTAGTAATTAATAAACATTATCTTAATTAGTCATCGTTGACGTCAATATGTACAGTCGATGATCGAAAATCTGGCAATCGATACGTTTTCCTCAGATCCGGCATGGATTATGGAGTGCATTTTTAAATTTACCGCGTTCACGCTCCAATAAATAAATAACTTGAAATTGACACTTGAGAACACTTCCATAATAATCTTTAATGTTGCAGATAAAATTGAAAGTACATATGATTAGAAAATTAGATTTTTGGAATTTATATATCGAAAATGATCAAACTGGACTATTTAAAAATTTACATAATTTCTTATCTGAAAACAAGAGTCGTATGTATCGAGATATACGTGAAAAAATAATTGAATATTTAATAGATCTGAAATCGTCTTTTACGCAGTGCTTCCCCAAACCTTAAGAATTTGATTTCAAACCCCTTTGATAATTAACATTTTCGGACAGCTACAAAGGAAAAGGAGAGCTTGATTCAACTTTCAAATAATATCATTTGAAAACTGAATTCGAAATAAATAAGATTATTAATTTTTGGCTATGTATTAGTGAAGAATATGAACAGCTTTATGACATAGCGCCTAAATTTCTGTCGCCGTTTACTAGCAATATTTTAATAAGACAAATATAGAAATTCATTGAATCCAGCTCCAGATTTAAGGGTAAATCTCTCATCATTTGAACCAAAGTACGAGGATCACATTAAATTTACTTTGTAAGGAGATTTAATGAAAATAAAACATATTATATATACTTTGTAATTTTGTGTTTTTATTAAAACAATCAATAATATATTTACTATCAACAATAGAAGTATGACAAGATAGTAGATAAATATATTAAACTTTGAGCATATTATAATTGTGACTCCGCAAAAAAATTTTTTACATAAAATTTCTTACCAAAACAGATCTACATATTGCGTGTATCCTGTCTTCACATTCCTTACCATACAAATACTATATATAATAATTACACTTGCAAAAACAAATTTCATGAAATACAATCATTTTTATATGGTGGTACAATTTAGCGTTATGTACTACCAAGTGGTACGCGAGTCAAAAAAGGTTAGGAAACGCTGAATTACATTATACATATGTACATACATACATACATATATACAATCTGCATGTCTATTTAATGTCATTTCTTAAAACATGTGAAGCTAATAAAAAGCTTGTAAAAACAGATAATAACTTCTGTTATTATGGTATTGACAAACACGTGACTTGCAACACTTTTTATCGATCCCATCGATAATAATTGATTTGACAAAAATCGCAACGTGTCATCCGAACAGGGTTGTCACCTCAAAGGTCAACAATATTTACAAAACAGACATAATCTTGATATATGTACTATGTACGTGCTTAGGCAAGCATCTCAACGAACGTTGATCTAGATAATTGTGTAATAAACAAAGTAAATAATAAACGTGTGCACTTTTATCTTCTTCTTATTCTTCTGATTCCTTTCTTTCATTGACATCCCTCGTCATGATCGTTGACCTGTTGACCGTTTGAGCAAAATTGGTGACGAAACCATCGACAAGTGCTTGCCACTGAATCGTTAAATGATTTATCGATGCAATTATGCCGAGTTAGTTCCACATACCTACAAATTCGCTCCTAGAAGCTTAAATAGTAAATAAAAATGGATGCCATTCTTCTTACAGAAGACTTTAATGAATGAAGATGCTTCTATTCTTTGTACATATGTACTATTTGAAATATTGAAATTTGAATTGCTCCGACCACCCTTTGAGAATATAAAATTTCCTGGGAAACTTCTTAATTTTTAAAACAATGCTTGGTTTTAGTTTTTGATTGAACCAGTTGACGTGACCCTGAATTTCGCGAGTTCAAATATTTCCCGATGCTGTGGTTCTTCCCATCTTCACATTGGTCTATGTGGTTGATCATTCAGTTGTTCCCCACCGAACCAACCAGACGTTCTCCCTATTGACCTTTCTCCCAGATCGTTCTGTCTTAACGCTTCAGTTCATTTTGTTTCTTGGTTCAAAACAGTGAAATGTCACATTTCTTTGCTTTTTCGTTTCGAAAAACTCTCTCGAGGGAATAAAAATGAGTGAGTGCAATACGAGGAGTTGTCGTCGAAAATTGGCAGCACTAAGCAAAGGGTGAGTCGCATTTTAATTTTCCTCTCAATTGGTCTAATTAGTAAAGGTTGACGTCCACTGATATAAATTCCAATTCAGATGACATATTGGTACGACATTGTATATTCATTGAATCCTATTACTATTTACAAGGCTCTTTTATGTTTTTATTGATATATGTACATATGTACGTACATATATAGAATGATATATGTATGTATGTTTTATTGATATAATTAATATGTACGTATATACAATGTATGTATGTACGTGTATACTATTTTTTGAAAAACAAAGACGTTATATGTGCAAGTAAAAATTAATATTTCTTATCTTCTTATGTAACTTTATATAATATTAAATCATACTATGCATTAAGTTAATCTAAAAATTTGATCATTTTATTGGATCCAATTTCTATTAAAAAAAAATGTTCGAAGATTTCTATTAAAAAATTTCAATTCAATTTCTATTAAAAAATTTTAATTCAATTTCTATTAAAAAAATCAAATTATTTGCTATATATTTTGACGTCAATTTTCTTCCAAAACATAATGTTATTTTTAAATGTACCTACATAGTTCCACAAACGAACCATGGCCCATTGAACCTTCCCGTTTGCTTTTGCCCTCGTGCAGTTCGAAGTTATGTATGTACACATACAATGTAGCTTTACTCGCGATCTACCATATAATAAATCTAGCAATTTGAGAGTGGATCGCGTGTCCAACATGTCAAACGGCCATTGTTATATGTATGTATATCCTTATCGTCTCATCTCGGTAACGAACCGACTCTCGCCAAAGCGTACAACAATGTAGGTTTGTTTATTTATTTCGCTGACAAAACTTTGAGATCCTCCAATTTTACTATGCCAAATATGGAAAAGGGCCATTAACTATTCGCGCCCATATACAGATGTCCCGATCACGCGGTAGATGCCGGAATTCAGGGGTTGATCGATGATGCCGTTTTGAAAAGTGCAAGCCAACAAAACCCAACATAATGGCCGTGAATTTTTAATATAAAGAGCAAATTTAAAATCCACACCGAATTTTAGATAAAAGAATACAATGCTAAATTTACCGATGTTAATGTTCTACAAAAGCTAAATATTTTCAGACAGTTTTATTGATAGTTGTTGGCCGATGTACCCTTGTTTTTTAAATTTTATTTAGATTGCTCACATACCCTATATTATATTATTACTAGTGTTGTGCCCGATGAAATATCATCGCATGGGTTATGACAGCGGCTCCCAACCTGTGGTACGCGAAAAAATATCAGTAATGGCGGACATGCAGGAATGAATGATTTATAATCATAAAAATAGAAATATTTTTTATATATGTAGTTAATAAACATTATCTTAATTAGTCATCGTCGAAATTCTGGCAATCGATACGTTTTCCTCAGATCCGGCATGGATTTTGGAGTGCTTGTTTGAATTTACCGCGTTAGCGCTCCAATAAACAAATAACTTGAATTTGACACTTGATAATGAGAACAGCTCAATAATAATCTTTAATGTTGCAGATAAAATTGAAAGTATGATTAGAAAATATGATTTTTTGGAATATATGTATCGAAAATGATCAAACTGAAGTATTTGAAACTTTACATAATTTCTTATATGAAAACAAGATTAGTATGTCTCAGGATATACGTGAAAAAATAATTGAACCTTTAATACGGCTGAAATCGTCTTTTACGCAGTTCATCCCCAAACCTTAAGAAGACAAAAAATTGGATTTCAAACCCCTTTGATAATAAAGATATTCGGACAGCTACTTAATTATCAATCAAGGAAAAGGAAAACTTGATTGAACTTTCAAATTAGCATTTAAAAACTGAATTCAAAATAAATACGGTTATTAATTTTTGGCTAGGTATTAGTGAAGAATATGAATAGCTTTCTGACAGCGCTTAAATTTCTGTCGCCATTTACTAGCTCTGAACTGGTTGAGAGAGCTTTCTCTTCATATATTTTTATAAAAGACAAATATAGAAATATATTTAATGCAGCTCCAGACTTAAGAGTACATCTCGCATCATTTGAACGAAATTTTAAAAAACTATGTTGCTCGAAACAAGCACAAGGATCTCATTAAATTTATTTTGTAAGGAGATTTAATTAATGAAAAGAAAATATATTATATGTACTTTGTAATTTTGTGTTTTAATTAAAACCATTTATCAATAATAGAAGTATGACAAAAAAATAGTAGATAAATATATTGAACTTGAAGCATATTATAATTGTGACTCCGCAAATAACTTCTTTTCCACAAAATTTCTTTACAAAAACTTCTTAACTGTCTTAAAAATTTCTTAACTGTCTTCACACTCCTTACCATGCAAATACTATATAATTACACTTGCAACAAATTTCATGAAATACAATCATTCTTATATGGTGGTACAATTCAGCGTTATGTATTAGTACCAAGTGGTACGTGAGTCAAAAAAGGTTGGAAACCCCTGATGTATATGATCATAATAAGTAGTCACCGGAGCCTGAGTGGGCCGTGTATTGTTCAAAGGTTGTAAATGCATTGTTAAAGGTTTGCCGAACAATGGATAGCACTGTGACTATCCTACCTCTAATAATAAGTTATAGCGAAAAGCCGTATAAAGAGAGGTATAGACAGTGCGGGTGGATTTACATTACCTGGTTATATTTAAATACAAGAGAATCGACAACCGAAACCGGAATTGAACCGATATTTTTTTTTTAATTTTTTTAACAAATAATGGTTTAAGTCCCTGGTAGCTACAGCACCGTGTACATATGGGTCTAAATCACGGCATCGAAAGTCGAAAGATCGAAAAAGCAAATATCGAAAAGCAAAGATCGAAAAGAATGTATGCACGGTAAACGGTACTCTGTATATATAATATATATCAGTGGCATGCGGTGAAATTATCTCTCTTTTTGTCGTACAGCCTTGCTTAGTGTGCCCGGGCAGGATACGGGAGGAAAAGCCTGTTCCTCTTGTTCCTTTTGTATCCTGCTCGCGCAAATTAAGTGAGGCTGTACGACGGGGGGAGAGAGAGTTTTACCGCACGCCACTGATATATATACTACCCGCTTTTCATATGTATTCATGGTAAACAAATATTTTCGATTTTTCGACTTTTTGATGCGGTAACGATCAAACTTATCATTCTCATCTTTCAACATCTCATTCGTCTTGCCTTACTTAATCAAGTTTCGCATCCAATAATCACTGGCAATACTTATTAATCAAAAACTTCACATATTCGTATGTATGTACATACATACATACATAGATAAAATAATCGATGTGACATGTGAAATATGCGTCACTAGGAAAAATGTCACACAATCGGATCTGCAAAATGCGATCCGTTTCGAAAATGTCAAGTCTGCTTTTGCAATTAATATTACATACATATGTACATATGTATATGCACATATCGACAATTGCGGACATTTGCCTCGGACAAAGTACGACTGCGTGCCCTAATTTCCAACATAAATTGATCGAGTGAATTTCATCGATTATGAATGACCACTCGAGCATGATTTATTGGACATCACTATGTATTTTTTCAAGAAAACTCGTTGCCAAAAGCTTCAGTACTCTCTTTTGTCTGAAGCTTGATATTTGTGTAATATGTATGTATGTATGTATGGACATTCAACTACATACTACAATTTATGCAAAATGCTCTATGAAAATATATACATACAATAAGATTTACATACATATATAGTTTTTCTATAACTCGCCAAAAATGTATGCAGGCCCAGATTTGGAGGTCGGCAAAAATTGGTGTAAAGAAAAATAAAAGTTATAAAAACAAAAAAAAACATTTTCAACACTGTGCAGGTAACTAAGAAGTTGTGCGCGACCCTGCGGTGGAATAAATGTTAAAAGATGATCATCAATAAAAAATGGAATTGATAATCAATACATCTTTAAATTGAGTCAAAAAAAGAAAAATACTGGCTTCAAATTTTAATTTAATAGATTAAGAATTTCGTGGACACAGAAATAGAAAAGATTAATAATAATAGTAATAATAACTTTTTTTATTCCAGACGATAGGGAGAATAGTGCAATCCCCATCGTCCATATAAATAATATATAGATAATAAATACAATAGTATTGAATAATAAATAATAATAATAAAAATAAGAAAAATTGTCGGTGGAGTAGTTCCATCCATCAAACATTTAGTGAAGAGTGCAAATGTGAAGACGCGGCAGCAATTAGACGATAAAAATACACGAAGACGTAGAGAGGTCGCTCTCATCCTGAGAATGGCCTCAAAGTGAGGCACGTGCCCCTTCACGAAAATTTGCGACGCGCTGCAACCCCTTGGTAGCCTGAAGAGAGCACGATAGCAGTTGTTATATTGAACCTTTATCTTCCTCTTCGTTTCCCGCTTGTATCTGGTCCATAGCTCTCCAGCATTCGGCAAATAAATGTAAGAAATTGCAATTTATCAAAAAATCATGTTTTTTTTTCAAACTTCGTCTGCACAATGACTAAAGAAATATTAAGTTATATTTTTTTTACATAACATACAAATCTTTATCTTAAAAATATGTTTATATTAACTCACATTGTGAGTATAACTATAAATATCGTCAGATATCGGCGTAGAGGATGCTTTTATGTAGAAATAATGGTTTGAAAATTCCTTGTCAAAAAATCATATTTTAAAATAATAATATAAGAGAGTCTGAATAAATGCAAGCTTCTATCAAAATCAGCACACAAGCGAATATTATAGTTTTGCATTTGTGCACTTACTCGTTATCTTACTTTACTCAATTTCATTTACTAAGACATAATGTAATATGATTTTATTTCAAATAAACACCGTTTTAAATAGCGTATAGAAAAACATCTAGTGTCATTGTTGACTTTGATGGAGGCTCGATTAATTAACACTAATCATTTCCATTACATTTAAAATGACCGCAATCTCACTAAATAGCCAATTAATTGTAATGACTTCTTTATACTAATCGTTTTGGTCTTTAGATGTGTACATATGATATGTACCTATTCTTTTCAACCCTTTGTACGATACATGGTACGTGGGCTGGAGCGAACGTCACGAATCATGTTTCCATGGGTACATACCAGTGGCGTATATTGGGTGTGTGCTAGGTGTGCGGCGCACACCCGTGAAAACCAAGTAGTATTTTAATACAAAATAATGTGTTGTTGTATAAGCAGGCATTGATGTGTATGGTGTATTTACCGCGTGCTCTAAATGTATGGTGTATGGTGTGGTGTGCAGTCTGCAGCGTGTTGTGTGATGTGTGTATGTAGTTTGTGCGCCGCGACGAGAGAATACCTATGCCGTGCAGCAAATTGGTGGGTTTGGTTGGAGTGTGCAGGCGGATATTCGCTTGTATAGGTTTGTTCGCGATATTAAGACGTACGGTGTGCTACGACTTCAGAGCACCGCGCACCGCACCGCACCGCACCGCACCACTCGGCAATTGACCGAATGCGATGCGGCACGTGGTCTCGTACTTTTTCGCACATTCGTATTTTTATGGTCATATTATTACCTCTAATAACTAATAATGGCTAACAGTGTTCAAGACATTTTAACTATTCCGTTTTCAAATAGAAGTTTTGAGATAAAATTAAAAATAATTAAAGATGGGAAACCGTGTCCGTCTCTTCCAAATTTATCCAGTTTGCATAAAGAAAAAACAAAAGTTTACACTAGACATTTTTGCGTTTCAAATTATAAAAAATTCGTATGGATTACAGGCTGTGAAATTCGATCCAAACTTTTCTGCTGGCCATGTTTATTGTTCTCCAAAGATATTAATGTGTGGAACAAAGAAGGATTTGCTGATCTCAACCATTTGATAGCAGCACTGAAGAAACACAAAGGATCGCAGGCACACGTTCAATCATTTCTTTCCATACAAATGTTTGGCAAACAACGAATCGACGTATTAATTGACAGTCAACGTAAAGCCGAAATAAGTCGACATAATGAACAAGTAAATAAAAATAGAGATGTTTTAAAACGAATTATTAACGCAATAATCTATCTAGGAAAACAAGAACTGTCCCTGCGAGGTCACGACGAGTCATGTAATTCCGTAAACAAAGGCAATTACATTGAATATCTAAATGCTCTTCGAGAATATGATTCTGTTTTAGATACTCTAAATACTGCTACTACCTTTCGTGGTACTTCTCCAAGTATACAAAATGACATAATCGAAGCAATCTCTCATGTTATTAAAGTTCATATAAAAAATGAAGTAGAGTCAGCAAGTTTTGTTGCTATTATTCTCGATGAAACTTCAGATATAATGACAAAATCACAGCTCTCAACAGTTTTACGTTTTGTATGTAAAGGCAATGTACATGAACGGTTTATTAGTTTTACAGACGTTAGTGCTGATAAAACATCTAATGGTCTATTCTAATGGTGAACATAGTTGAAGAATTTAAAATTCAAGACAAATTGGTTGGACAGACTTATGATGGAGCAAGTGTAATGAGTGGACACGTAAATGGTTTGCAATCCAAAGTCCTCAATGCTTATCCTTTTGCTCTTTTTACACACTGTTATGCTCATGTATTGAATTTAGTATTGCAGCAAGGTCTTTCTGATATTAAAGAAAGTAAATCATTTTTTCAAACTTTAAATGGATTGTCTACATACTTTTCAAAATCTTCCAAAAGAGTATTCGCTTTACAGGAATTTGTGACAAAAAGACTTCCCTCTGTAGCACCCACAAGGTGGAATTTTACATCTCGTTTAAGTAGCACAGTACAACAATACAGAAGTCAATTTACATTTTTTTTTTCGACATGTTATAGAAAATTGTGAATTATGGGACACAGATACTGTTATAAAAGCACGAGGGTTTTTAGGCTTTTTAGAGGATTTTCAAACAATTAAACTTCTTCAATTTTTTTCAAAACTGTTTGGAATAACTGATGTTTTGTATAACATTCTTCAATCTAAATCTTCGGACGTTTTATATTGTTGTAAAAAAATTAATGATGTTTTGCAGCAACTGAAATACGAAAGGTATAATAATTTTGAAATGTTATGGAATAATTATTTAAATGAAAAAAATGATGATCATGATCGTGGCCACAAAGATTAAAAAATTATTCAGAAGTAGAAGATAAAACTTCATTTCGTCAATTATATTTCAAAATAGTTGATAGCATAATCGCACAAGTCGAATGTAGATATTCTTCACTTTCCAAATTAGAATATTTCCACCTTCTTTGTAATGATAAATATGACGAATATAAAGAAAATTTTCCAAATGTTTTAATTAATAAATTAAAAGATTTTTATGGATCACTGTTTGATTATATTCGATTGAAAAACGAACTCATCGTGCTATATTCCAGCTCTGAATTTTCAGAGAAACCTGTTCATGAATTAATACAATTCATGACAAAAAATAACCTCGAATCTGGTTTTAAAGAGGTGTTTAAGCTGGGAGAATTAATATTAACGATACCAAGCAGTACAGCTTCAGCAGAACGGTCTTTTTCGGCGCTGAAAAGAATAAAAACTTGCTATAGAGGTACGCAAGGTCAAGATAGATTATGTGGCCTTAGCTTAATTTCAATAGAAAAAAAGTTATTGATGGAATTAAAACAGAAAGACACATTCTATGCAGACGTGATTGAAAAGTTTATGTCTCAGAAACGTCGCATTGAACTTATGTATAAATAACTAATAAATTAAACATTTTTGTAATGCAAAACGAGTATTTTTTTTTAATTGCTAATTTTATACCCTACGCCCTACGGCATACACAGCACACCCGGTATTAACACCCACCGTCCGCCACTGGTACATACATTACATACATATGTATGTACATATGTAGTATGTGTGTGTGTGTGTGTGCACTGACCGAGGACATAAATCTGCTAAATTGTGCAATTCGGAGCTGTCGCGCTTTTGAATTAAACGAAGACGTCTCGTCTATTGAGATGACGGCCATTATTCAGATTAGTATTGACAGAAATATGATTGTATCACAATTGAAAATAGGGACAGAAAAAAGTAATTAAAATAAAATAAAAAAATAAGTACATACATACATATTTACAAACCGACGACCATTGAAATCTTAATTTTTCAAATTTCATTATGACATAAAAATTACATGTAGATATTTACGACAATGTTATGAACAACTATGATATAATCACAAATGACTCTTGATTTCCTTTTCCCAATAATAAACGGTGCAATTACGTAGACATAGTATTCGTAAAAATCGTTAAAGTACCAATTCATTTTTTTCATAACATGAGAAACATGTCAATTAAATTAAAATGTCAATTCATGCATAATAATAGTAATGGCGCTTTTTTGCATATAAATATGTATGTACTGTACGTTAAAGTGACTATTTTACATGTTTTTAGGAGAGATATAGACGGCTTGGGTGTATTTACATTAACTTGCTAATATATTTAAATAGAAAAGAACCGAAAACCGGAACTGATATTTCTATTATATAGCGGTTCGGGTCCTTGATTAATAACTATGAAAACTCATGACATTGTTCAAAAATTTGGGTAGGAAAAGAAATGTCGAATATTGAATTACGCAAATATATCGGACCGAAGCAAAGTGAATTAGGTACAAGAAAAAAAAAGTTTTTTAAAAACATACCTCTTCTATAATTTGTATATAAAATTATTATTTTGAATAAAAACAATAATTTTATTTTACTACCGCCATCTATGTTTAAAACTAATGAACAAATGATGGATAAACGTCAACGACTATCTCGCCGGGCAGATATCAAACGCGTCTTACACGATATTTTTGCACCATCGTAATGACGGAGGATCCATTTACTTATATTGATGACCAACATGAGCATTATGGCAAAGTATGAAAACGATCGGATAAGAGGCAAACTTTTTCCTGAATTGTAATCGTAAGTAAAGGAGGTATGTAAAAACGTATACATATGTATATGTATGAATACAATAATAAAATAAGAAAAAAACTTCTTTATATACTACTTGCTGAGAATTTTGCGCCATCTATTGAAAATTTATTTAATTAATTAATTTGTTTACATTTAGTTAGGTAGGTAGTTTTTACCTTTTTTTTCATATTAAACAATTAAATATATTTAAAAGGTATTTGAAAAAAATTCGACCGCGTGCGGATCGAACTGACACATTTCTTTTAATTTTTTGTATTTTATAACTTAATATGCCAACACCCATGCGATGATGTGTCATCGAGTACAACACTAGTAAAATATAAAGATATACGAAATATATAAAATATAAAGAATATATGACATTTATAAATTTTATCCGTTTTTTAATAAAAATATGTGAAATAGAAAAATTTTTTTTTTTACAAATTTTAGCGTAAATTTATTATTTTCATGCCAAAAAAAAGCGCAATGTGAGGTCAAGCCGCCACGATCATTGCATTACAGGCCTTAAATTATGTACTACATTGTACTTATCATAGATTCTAAGTGACTTTTTTATTATTTTATTTTATTTTATTTTATTTTACATATATACCAGGAAGGCCTTACAGGTAAATCCCAATGCGCCTTCCTGGCCAATTACAAATACAAATGCAGCATTTTTTTATTATAAGTCGTTGAATTGCGAGACACTGAAAAAACTCGCAAATTAACGAGACATCTGTAACGTACGCCCCCGCAGCCGAAGGAGTGGGGGGAAACTACCCCCGCCCTCGGATGCTGGGGAGTGGGAGAAAGTACCGCTACTTTCTCAGCTATAAAAGAAGCGCCCTTTCCTTCGGAAGTCGAGTCGGACCACAGCTTTCTCTGAGAACTGTCGTTTCCTTTAGACTCCCATCTCTGCTGGTCTTTCCCTGTTCAGTCAAAGCCACCCACTTCACCCCACGTTACACTGGTGTCAGAAGTGTTTGACCTGAGCCGCAAAAGGAATACACCACGCAAAGATGCCCCCAAAAAGGAGACAGGCATCTCCTCACCAGTTGGACGATCCATCACGTGTGGAACGTCTGGAGGAGCAGATGGCGCGACTCGTCGCGCTTCTCGAGAGGGACACCACAACACGCACGCCAGCGATTCCGGCAAGCCCTTCAACGAGGGTCCCAGCGGTTCCGGCGAGCACACTGAGTCCCTCGTCATCAGTATGCAGAAACGACGCTACTCCACGACCTGTCACCGACCCCATGCTAGGAAGCACCATCCACAAGCAACCGACCGAGCTTCCTGTTTTCGACGGAACGGGCGACGTAGAACGATTCATCCGCGAATTTGAAATCGTGTCACGAGCCCTACGCTGCGAACCGACGGCAAACTCACTCATTCTCGCTCTACGAGGTCAAGCGAGAATATTCCTCATCGACGAAGTACCGAAAGAAGCGTACGAAGCGTACGAGGAGCTGAGGGAGAGGCTGGTGAAGCGCTTCAAATCTTCGCCACACCCGTACGACGCATTCCGTGACCTAATTTCCCCGTCGATCCGCAACAACGACGACATAGAAGCTCGGTTCGCGGACATCCGTCGAAAAAGGATGGAGGCCTTTCCAGAGCCTATCCCGTTGGACGTCCTGGACAAGATACTCCTCATATTGTCGTTTCACGACGAGGATATCCGCGCTGCCGTCTTCACCGCAGATCCGAAGACCCCACTGCAGGAGCTGTTACGGCTCGCAAAACACGCGAGGGATGCGAAACGGCTGAGGAGTCAAGGGAGGGGGGCGGCCAACAGACCAGCCCAAGACCACCAGCCTCACTTCAATACCGCAGCTCGAAACGCCAGCAGACCTCCCTGGCAAGCGGAGGGCCGTAACGGCAACAGACCGCCCTGGCAAGGGCAAAGGAACTGCCGAAACTGCGGAAGCCCACAATGTCGCGGGCGGAACTGTCCGAAGGTACGGGCAGTCGAGAACGCCTCCGACGAGGAAGAGGTGCGATCCCAGTCGGGAAAAGAATAATGGTCAGTTCCACACGGGCAGGACTGATCATCGAAAATGAAGAAAAGCCCGTCCCAGTGTTAGGGAGCGTCGGCGACTCACCTTTCGTATTGGACACCGAAGGCGAGATCGGAGGAGTACCATGTAGGGTACTGTTGGATACCGGGGCAAGCGTCTCCGTTATCTCCAGCAAACTGTTCGCCAAAATTCCCCGCGAACATAGAAAAAGGGTGAACGACAAAAGGGAAAGAATACGAGTCGCAGACGGTCGACACGTAGCGATCTACGTATGGGCCGAGACTACGTTGGCAATTAAAGGCACACAAGCGAGATGGAAATTTGCCGTCACTGATTTCTCCTCAGAGGTCATCATGGGGATGGATCTCCTGCGCCACCTCAATACGATCGTCGAACTGGGAGGAACCACGACAAGGGTCACTTTCCGGAACGAAATTGCGCCCCATCGACCAGTAAGTTCAGTCCATTCGTGTCAGGAAATAAAAAGACACGAACTGAACGGAAAGCGACAAGACGACCTGCCCCGCCAACTGGACGCTGCTATCATCGACCTACCACCTGGAAAACGGTCGACGATCGTCAACTCCCTCCTCCAGCATCGACAAGCCTTCGCCCAAAGCGAACGGGACTTAAGCCAAGTCCATAAAGGGAGCCATCGAATAAATAGCGGCGACGCCGCCCCCATCAAACAGGCCCATCGCAGAATACCGCTGCACAAGAAGACAGAGGTACGGTCCCTCATCAACGACTTGCTGACAAGACAAATCATCGAACCAGCAGCCGGTCCCTGGGCCTCCCCCATCGTATTGGTCACGAAAAAGACCGGCGAGTTGCGCCTCTGCGTTGACTATCGTCGGTTAAACGCCGTGACAACGAAAGATTCGTTCCCGATGCCACGAATGGACGACGTTCTGGACAGACTCGCGGGTGCCAAATTTTTCTCGACGTTGGACCTGCAGAGTGGTTTTTGGCAAGTCCCAGTCGAAGAGAAAGACCGACCAAAAACCGCCTTTACCACTGAATTTGGTCTGTTCCAATTCCGTGTCATGCCTTTCGGCCTCTGCAACGCGCCTGCCACATTCTCCCGGCTAATGGAAGACATTCTCGGCGACCTGACCGGATCAACCTTGGTATATCTCGACGACATCATCATATATAGTCCGACCCCAGAGGCCCACTTGGAACACATCCAGACGGTCCTCAAACGCCTACTTGCGGTCGGACTCAAAATAAATACGCGGAAGTGCCAGCTGTTTAGGAATGAGGTCTGCTTCCTTGGCCATAAAATCAGCTCCCACGGCGTCTGCACGGATCCAGAGAAGACAAAAGCCGTGAGAGAGTGGCCCACCCCCAAATCGAAGGCACAACTCCGCAGCTTCTTAGGCCTCTGCACCTATTACCGGAGGTTTGTGCAAGGGTTTGCGCAAACGGCGAAACCACTGCATCGTCTCACGGAGGAGAAAACAGTCTTCACGTGGGACCAAGACTGTGAGCATGCCTTCAATGCCCTCAAAAACGCTCTGACAAATGCGGAAACAATGGCATTCCCCCGACCCGAGGGAATCTATATTCTGGACGCGGATGCCAGTCAACATGCCATCGGAGCCGTGCTCTCCCAAGTTCAAGACGGCGAGGAGAAGGTGATCGGGTACTATAGTCGCACCTTGAAGGCACCGGAACGGAACTACTGCGTCACCCGGAAAGAGCTGCTCGCCATCGTCGACGCAGTAGAGCACTTCCACCACTACCTGTACGGAAGCCCCTTCACACTCCGAACCGATCACGCCGCACTGACGTGGCTCCGCAGCTTCAGAAAACCTGAAGGTCAATGGGCCCGCTGGTTGCAACGACTGGGACAGTACCACATGGACGTACAGCATCGAGCAGGGAAGAAACACGGCAACGCCGACGCCCTCTCTAGACGTCCATGTGACCCAGACTGCCCGAAATGCGCGAAAATAGAGAGTGAGCAAATAGCACCCGAAGCCAAACTCGTCACTCTAGGGAACCCACAAAGTCCCCAGGCCACCGACTCCACAATCTCACGCTTCATCGCATGGAAAGAGTCCGGGAGACGACCACTGTGGGAAGAAGTTTCGGCAGAAGAACCCGAAGTTCGGATTCTATGGGCCCAGTGGGACGCACTAACTGTCGACCAGGGTCAGCTCTTCCGGCGATGGGAAAGCCCAAACGGTGAGCGTCAGATCCTGCAATTGGTCATTCCCGAGAGCCACACAAATGAAATCCTATGGGAGATGCACAGTTCCCCGACTGGCGGACACTTCGGCGTCAATAAAACGCTAAAGAATGTCCGCCGCCGATACTACTGGCCAACATGCCGCCCCGACGTTATAAAATGGTGCGAAAAATGCCCCAGGTGTGCAGCGCAAAACGGACCACATACGAGGAACAGGGCGGCCATGCGGCAATACGTGTCAGGGGCACCGATGGACCGAATGGCGATCGACATATTGGGACCGCTACCGGTTACCAATAGGGGGAACCGTTACGTGCTAGTGGCCGCTGATTACTTCACAAAGTGGCCAGAAGCCATTCCCTTACCGGACCAAGAGGCGGAAACGGTAGCGGAAGCCCTAGTAACCCATGTCTTCGCCAAACTGGGCACACCTCGAGAACTGCACTCCGATCAAGGCCGTAATTTTGAAGCCCGAGTCTTTGCCGAAACGCTAGATAAATTGGGCATCTGCAAAACTCGGACGACCCCTTACCACCCTCAGTCGGACGGGATGATCGAGAGGTTAAACCGCACTCTACTGGGATACCTCCGGAAATTCCTGTCCTACTACGACGAGGAGGCAGAACGAGACTGGGACACGATGCTGTCCCCGTTCCTCATGGCTTACCGCTCAACCCCACACGACGCGACAGGAGAGTCGCCAGCCCTGATGATGTTCGGCAGGGAAATGCGCCTTCCGCCCCAACTTATCTACGGCGGACCCCCGGACAGTATACCCGAGCAATCAGCCCACAAATACGTCCAAAATCTCATAGAAGGGATGGCGGAAACGCACAAATTCGCCCGGAAACACCTCCAGAAGACGCATAAAAGAATGAAAGCGGCTTACGACGGGAGGATCTGGGAACCACGATACGAAGAGGGCGATCGCGTTTGGTTGCACAACCCAGCCAAGAAGCCCGGTCGCACCCTTAAACTCCAATCCCCTTGGGAAGGTCCGTTCCGGATTATTAAGAGGATCAGCGACGTTGTCTATCGGATCCGCCGGGAAACAGGGAACTCCCGGTATCTGGTGGTACACGTCAACAGATTAGCGCGATACCTCGCAACACCGGATCCGATCTAAAATTAAAACCCCGTATTGTATTTCCTTGTATTTGTTTATTTATTGTATTTCCTTGTATTTGTTTGTATATGCTTTTGTACATTAATAAATCGCTCGAGACGACCGATCCTGAAGGAGAGGGCAGTGTAACGTACGCCCCCGCAGCCGAAGGAGTGGGGGGAAACTACCCCCGCCCTCGGATGCTGGGGAGTGGGAGAAAGTACCGCTACTTTCTCAGCTATAAAAGAAGCGCCCTTTCCTTCGGAAGTCGAGTCGGACCACAGCTTTCTCTGAGAACTGTCGTTTCCTTTAGACTCCCATCTCTGCTGGTCTTTCCCTGTTCAGTCAAAGCCACCCACTTCACCCCACGTTACACATCTATGAATTGTACATAAATTTTTATTGTACATCCATCAAATTTCAAATAGTGGTGACATAGTAGGTAGGAAGGATTTTTAGCCAATTTTTTTTTTCCGGGAACCGTTTCAACAATGAAATCAGAGAAAATTGGCAAACTCTGATAGGAAACGATCAACCTGGAGTCACAAATCCAGGTCTGACCAACAGCATACTCTGAAAAATTCATTTTCATTCAGGGATAGAACCCGGCACCTTCTTGACGGTAAGCAGAAGCTTAACGTCCGAGCTATGCTGCTTATTTGTAACTTATTTACTTTGGTTATCTTGAAACTTATACCACGTATGAGGTATGTACATACATATTACCTATGTATCCTCAAAAAATTAAATGAAGTGTAATACTGGGTTAACACAGTGCAAGTAGCTTGAACGAGTAACTTGGACACTTGAACAATTTTAAAATTACGGAAAGCCACTCGGTCCAAGTTACTCGCATAGTGTCAACCAGTATAAGATCAATAATTGAATACGATATTTGCCTACTTTTTAGACCCACTCCGTTTAATATACATACATAATGTACAATAATATTATTCTGCCATTATATTACAATAATAAAGTAAAAATGTTACGAAAGTGTGACAAAATGCGACCGACGAAGAACAGATAAAAACCGGTTCACCGCGCATGAGTCAAATGGAGGGGTAATCCGGAACCGTACCGAAAACCGGTTCGAAATACACATCTGTCAACCATGGGACGTTGCAGGACGAACCAAGCCAGGAAATTCTTCAACTACATCAAATCTCGCAACGTCAGCATCTGCAAACTATGCGGCAAGCCGATGAAGAACGATCACGGAGCCAATCTTCAGCGACACATCGTGAGATTTCACACTACCGAATTCGAGGAAATGAAGACGATGACTCCCCAAACGAGTATGATGAAGATGGAGCCAGATTTTCCACAGATAACAGAACCGATCACCATCGAGCTGTGTGAAACTCAAGTCGTGGAAGCTTGCATTGAGCTTGTCGCCGTTAACGGATGCCCCGTTGAACTGGTGGAGTACTCCGGCTTTCGTAAGCTGATTAGTCCCATCCTGAACTCCTTGGCCACCGAAACATTCGTTATTAATGCAGAGAATTTGAGGAGCCGGATAGCTTCGGCAGTCGTCAACTTAATATACAATGTTGAAGCAGAACTTCAAAATAAGATTATTTGCTTAAAATTGAACATGATAAATAAATTCAACTTTAAATTCCTTATAGTCAACGCTCAATTTATAAAAGATGGAAAGTTAAATGTGTACACATTGTCCGTAGACAACTTCACGGGGAAAAATTTAATACAATTGACAGAAGTCGTCCTCCGCATCTTAGAGAAATATAATATATCCCTGAATCAAGTATACAGCATTGTAATAGACTCTAATATTTATGAAGAAGAAGAAATTTTAAGTCGCAATTTCGGCTTGGAAGGTTCATATTTGGATGATTCTTTGTTCAATGTCAAAAAGGAAAGTGTCTGCCTTTCTCGGAAGTTGCAAAACTTTTTAGAAACCTTTTTTAGCTCTATTAATATAAATTGCTACTTGGATGCATATAAAAACGCCAAACAGCTTACAACTCCAAAAGAAAACTATTTAGGACGGAAGTTATTACATTCTTCAAAGCATTGGACGACATCTACCGATATGTTAAAAGCAATGTCCGAAGATACAAAGTGTTTCGAGGCAACTATCAATATTTGCGACTTGACAATTTCCAATGATGATAAAAAGAACCTCAATTCGTTGTATGAATGTCTGAAACCTATCGAAGAACTATGGTCAGTGTTTCGGAAAGAGGATCTAACGCTCAGTGACTTTTACAGTATGTTTTTAGAATGCAAAATCAAGTTGAAGAAGCTTTCAAACGATTTTCTCGCAAAACTCACACAAATTCTGAACAAAATAGAGTCGAATATTCTGTGCAACGAGCAAATGCTGGCTGCAATCTTCTTGGATCCCCGCTACCAACTGCTTCTGACGGAGGATCAAAAAATGACTGCAAAGATTCATCTGGAGCAGTTGTGGGATGAGATGCGCCACACGCTGGTGAATGTAATTGAAAAGAACGATGAAAATCCACAACAGTCGGGCAATGACGATGAATTGGAAAACTTGCTTAAGAGGAAAGAAATGGAATTGGACGTTAAGAAGCCGATGACTCTAGTCGAAGTGCACGCCGCTCTTTTACACTTTGACGGAGTCCAACGCTTGTCCAGGAAGGAAAGTATTTTGAAATATTGGGAAGATAATAAAACGAGCAATCCTGTATTGTACGAATTGTCCAGAGCTGTGTTTGCAATGCCCGCCACCCATTCAACCCTCGTCCGAGCCGAAGCTGCGTTGGACTTGATATACCAAAATAATGAACAAAGTTTAACCGACGGGACTCTTGAAAATATGCTTCTGATCAAATTAAACCATCAGAATTCATTGAAACACATTTATGTATATGCGTAGGTTGTTTGTATCGGATTATTTGCAAGTATGTACATTGTACATACATTCATATGTATCTTACTGAAATAAAACATATTTTCAATATTTAGGTACTCAATGTTTATTTACAACATAAAGAATTTTTATGTGTATTTCTAAGGTTGTCAGATGATGAAATCACCTAATAAGTACTTATTTAGGTGAGCATAATGGAAAACATTAATTTTATTTTGCTTGCTATTTTTCTTTATTTTATTAAATTATTGATTCCATACAAAATAAAAAAAAAATCCTCAGTTAAAATCAATTTTAATAAAATCTACTTTTGCGTCATCACTTTTGATCTTAGCTAGAAAAACTGCTCTCAATTCTTAAATAAATCAATCTTACAAAGAATACATACATATATGTATGTATGTACATAAGTTTGTTTAATAAAAGTTACAATTTAATTTAAGACAAGTGTTAATTCATATCCCATTCTCCTGTACTGAATCTTTATTTGACTACAATTCAGGGCCCATTTAATTTTAAAATTGATTTTATAATCGATAAAAGCAATCAAATTCTTCATTTTGATTCTAATCAATTCGACATTGATGCCAAAACAAATCAAATGAGACGTTTAAATTCGTCATTTTATAGAGAGCAAAAAGTAGAAAACGTTAATTTTTTGGTATGTCTTTCTTATACAAAAGGTATCAAAGTAATAAATTGGTTGATCCTCAATAGCGAAAATGTTATTGGTGACAGCCTTGCTTGCCGAAAATGGTATTCACATTCACCGTTAATCCATAGTAATCTATGAATTCGCTTTCAATTAAAATTAATATTATCATTATAATTTTAATTTTAACTTTTTTACTATTATTATACAACCGGGTGCTACACAATAGTTGATTAAACAATTCAGTCTTTTCAATTTTAAAAATGCTACCTTTATTTTTTATTTCATCCTTATACACACATGTACATACATATGCATGTACTTATTAAACATGCTGTACATCTGTATATCATCATCATCATCATTATTCACAGCCATTCGCCATTCACTGCTGGATGAAGGCCTCTCCAACAATGCCTCCATTCGTTTCTGTTTTGGGCAGCTCTCATCTATCTCATCCCCCACATTTTTCTGCAGCCTTCCTTGCACCCCTTTACATTCTCTCGGGTACCATTCGAACACTTTTTTCGTACATGTATCGTCCGTTCACGTGACCCACCCATTGACATTTCAATCTCTTTACCCTCACCATTATATCAACCACCTTTGTCATACTTCTAACCCACGTATTCTACTTTCTATCTCTCCTCGTTATGCCAAGCATACAAAGTTCAACGTTTCTTTGAGTGAATAATGCAGCATTCTGGCGTTCAATGCAAGTTTCGCACGCATTTGACATCACTGGCAAGACAATAATCAAAGATCTTTTTCTTCAAGCACAGTGGCATTTTAGATTTGAAAACGGCATTCATCATCCTAATTTCATACGTCTCTTTATCTCCCCTTCTTTGTTTTAGGGCATGTCAAAGGTTAGACATTAAATAATTTTTAACTACTCTTACTACCCTATTATCTAATGTAATACTATCGGACAAAATTTTTGACCGGTAAGGAATGACTTTCTAGGGGGTGGGGGGTCTATTATATTAAAAAAATGAGTGTATATGAATTTTAACTATTTCTTTTAATCCTTTTTTTATTTATATATTTTTATCAATAAAATTAATAGTAAAATAATTTTAAAAACTCTATTAAGAGATTTGGTTTAGTATTTTAATTCATAATAATACATTAAACAACATGGATAGTCCCGTTCAAATCTAGGGGGGGGGGCAGCTGCCAACCCCAGCCCCCCTAAATGACGCCCCGGCTATCGGGCATGCAAATATTTACCCATATATATATATATATATATGAAATACATCTATAACACACAGTGGCGGCTCGTCCATATGGGCTGCGGGGCTGCATTCCTCTCAATACAGTACAAATGCATGCTATTTTTGTCGTCCACATGGGCTGCGGGGCTGCAGACCTCCCAGTATAGTACATATTCAAGCTATTTTTGTTTTCATCCGATCAACGTTTTGTTTAACGAGCTACTACAGCCTGAATAATCTCTGCAGCTCCCCCACTATGAAATCTCATGAACCGCTACTGATATCACACCTCATATGAACTAGCGGTATATGATCCCCCGTCCATATCACGTTTACAATTTGTATAATTTAATATCAATTTTATTTGCAGAAACGGAAGAATGATAACGACCGAGAATTGCATATTTGTTTGTGTAACTTTCTCATTGCTATTCAGTGTTAATGATGCTCGTAAATATAACCATATATATATTATATATTTTTTACATATATTACATATGCATATTATATACTCCTTTTTTATATATTAATTTTATTCACATTAAGAAAACGAAGTAAATCGAAGACCTTGCGATACGGATCTGCACAGTCTCGATCTAATCAGACAGTTTGGTCTAGACTTATCCAGCGCACGTGCCAAATATCCCGGAATGCTGAAAGTGCAAGGCACCAGTTCGCTGCAGACGGCTTATCGTCTCGATAGATCAAACAACTTAACCCTGCCAACAAAGTATATATCATTTTCGTTAACGTTCATAAGCTAATTTACAATATTTTGCACATATTGTGTTCTTTTTAGCAAAGTGTTCCCGCAAGGTCTGCCCGAAGAGTTTTCGCTCGTGTGCACATTCCGATCAAGGAGACCATCACGTGTGCCCTGGAGATTACTCACAGCCTGGGATAAAAACCTTAATTTGCAGCTGGCTCTCACGTTTGATCCACGGGCCAAAGCTTTAAAGTTAGCTTTTGCCGACACTTATGGAGTTTTGCATACAGTTTCATTCATAGACCCTCCGGTATGTAAAATTACATATTTACTTAATACTACATAATATTTCAGATCAGCTAAAATATTTAATATTTTTAAAATTTAATTAAAGGTACGTAAGGTGCATGTAAATTAATAAAATCGACTTAAAAAAATATATTTTTTCCTGACTTGGCCCAGTCTCACAATCATGAGCCCATTTATAAAGACAGCCAAGTTAGGTAGTTTAATCAACAATTAAAAGTATACACATAGATAAATTGATTGCAAAAGAGTTTTTTTTTTTTGCTATGTAAATTACTTATTTTGGATACAAAATATAATATCAAAATATACATATCAAAATGGATACAAAATGTGGTCACTACTTTCGCTCATCCGAGCAACGCCGGGTGTTTCAGCTATTTTTTATCGGTTTAGGTTAGGTAATTAATGTTTGTGTTTAATAACCAAATATCTAAACACATGTTCTTGATTGAATACTTGTTACATTTTATAATATAAAGTCATTGTTGACTTCTTACAGGTGTTCGATAAATCGTGGCACAAACTAGTCGTCTCGGTTAAAGATGGAGCTGCCTCCCTGTGGGTAGATTGCATTCCAGCTACGCCCATAGACCCTGATGTGACACCGCTTCCTCCGGCTCCAGTCCTAGACCCTGATGGCCACATAGCACTAGCCCGGCTCGTATCGTCAGACTCGTCACCATCGGTACCCAAATTTAAACAGAATTATCCACTCATATATATAATATAAGAATCGATTTTAAACAATCGTGGTATACATATATTATATATGTATATATATATGTAATACGAAACGTGATACATCCAGTTTCTTTCCCACAGGTTACGCACGGGGTGAGTGCAATTAATTACACAATATCAATTACATATATATTGTTCAGGTATCAATAGCTTCTAGAAAGAGTCCCGTACTTCGACTCGATAGGCATGCAATCTTATTATATTTGAAATAAACCCGTACTTCTCACATGCCCCATATAACGGGATATTGGTTTTATATATATATATATATTTTTAATACATATGTAGAAAGTTATGTATATGCAGGCATGGTCGACAGTGGTTGATATTTATTGTTTATAATGTGTTTGATTACATATTTTTATTTTTAGATTGAGCTACAATGGTTGGTGGTGAGTTGTGACGCTTCCGCTGAAAAGAACGATTGCGATGAAGTGCCGGTAATATCTTATTTTTTTGTTCAATTTAAACAGAAAAACTTCAAACCAGAAAAATCACAAAGTTCTTGCATTATGTTTAATTCCTTAAATAAAACTTTTTAGACTCATTTTCCTGCACCCACAGCTACTGTTATTAATGAGGCTCCACCACCATGTAATACAGTATGCCCTCAAGGTCCTCCGGGATTCAACGGAACTAATGTATAATATAATTCAACTATTACATTATTTTAAAATACATCAATACAGTTACAATAATAATTTCAATCGCTTAGGGTTCACCAGGATTACCTGGTTCTCGTGGCTACAGAGGACTCCCTGGACCGAGGGGTTTTCCTGGTCTAAGAGGAGAGCAAGGATTTCCAGGAGATAGAGGCTTACAGGGAGTGGCGGTGTGCAACTAAGGATTTTTTCGTATTTTTTTTTGGGGTGCTGCAGCGCCGCAGCTCCTATAAACGAGCCGTCACTGTATTTAATCCATCATTTATTTTTGAAATTCAGGGTGCCTTGGGTCTTCAAGGATTCCCAGGTCTTCGAGGATTACAAGGTTTGTCTGGAAGTAAAGGTGCAGATGGTCGCGATGGTCAGCCAGGTCTCAAAGGAGAACCGGTTTGCATTTTATACATAATATTTCATACAGTATTTGGGATGCATATTATTTTGATGTATTGCTTTTAGGGAACACCAGGTGAACGAGGAGAAAGAGGATTTGATGGTATTCCAGGATCACCGGGTCTACGGGGTCTGCAAGGCATTGCTGGTCCTCCTGGAGCGACTACTACATCAACAGGAGGTGTTATCGCTAGCGCTCCGGGACCAGTTGGGGCTCCAGGGCCGATGGGATTACGTGGACTACCAGTATTGTTTCAACTTATTCAGATTTAGCACATTTATTTAGCTATGTGCATTGTAAAGTAAGTCTTTATTTTTTTAAGGGTATCGATGGATCACCAGGAATACCAGGGACACCCGGACTACAAGGACCTCCAGTCAGTACATAATCTTGCATTAAATAAATTTAATAAAAAAACAAATGAATATTTACTATTATATTCGCTATGTTTAAGGTATTTATATTACAAATACTAAGCGAAGCCGGGTAAAACAACTAGTATACTATATATGTACAATGTATATTTGTGTGTATGTTTATTTTATATTTTCTAATGGTTTTATCGTTAGGGAGAAGCAATTATTATAGATGGAGATAGAACTCCTGGACCTCGAGGTACAAAAGGTAGATTTTTAATATTCTGATGGTACCAACTTTCGAATTTCATGTAATATGAAAATAATGCTTTCAGGAGAAAAAGGTGATAGTGGAAGTCCGGGCTTTAATGGATTGCCAGGTTCACCAGGATCAACGGTAATTTAAAATCTTTAATAAAATTACTATTTTGTTCTATTTTCACATCAAAATTATAATTAAAATTATTTTCCCTATCTAGGGCTCATCCGGCATACCAGGTGACAGTGGAGGCAGGGGATTACAAGGTGATTTTGAGAAATACTGCACATTTTATTAGTTCTCAAAATCAAACCTAATATCATTTGTAAGCCATTGTTAGGTTAGTTTAAGTTGGATGAGAGCAAGTTTGTACAACCCTTTTAGGCCACTGGGCTGCAAAATAGCTTTTGATTATATTGGGGTCTGCAATTTTTTTTTTAAAGGGAGTCTAATCTTTATTTGATGGGAGAGGGGGGGATATTTACCTATTATACGTTCAAAAACCTTAATGTAAAATATTAGTAGAGACAGCAATTCCAATATTCAATATATATATGTATATATATATATATATATATATATATATATATATATATATATATATATATATGTAACTCCCCAATAGTCAGTTTTAGCTCAAATGTATTATTTTATTTGAAAATATTACAAATATCGTTTCATTTAATTTCTTCATTTATTAGAAGTTACTAAAGTTACTAATGGTGTTTGGGCCGCAGGCTACATACATACATACATATATAAACCGGGCTAGATAGTGGAAATATTTTTCAAATGCTTTAAAACTTATCTCTTTAAAAATGTATTCATAATTACATACATTATTATACTATCAGGTTTAAAGGGTGAACCAGGTGCTCCCGGTATTCCGGGAATGGGCAGCGGTGGAGAGGGATCACAAGGACAACCAGGACCAAAAGGCGACCCTGGTGAACGAGTAAGATAAAAATCAAATTTGGAAAACGGCAATAGAATATTTATACTTTTTAATTTTCAGGGTATACCAGGATTACCTGGAACGCATGGATCTACAGGGTCTACTGGACCGGAAGGACCACCGGGACCGTCTGGACCGATCGGACTTCAAGGTCCGCAAGGACATGACGGTCGTCCTGGGTCTGATGGCCGTCAAGGAAGCCCTGGAAATCTCGGTCCACAAGGACTTCAAGGACTATCTGTAAGATTTAAATAAACCAAATAAACGAAAGAACAAATGCAAATTTTGATCAATTTCACTTTTCAGGGCACACCTGGCTCGCAAGGTGCTCCAGGTCTAATTGGACCCCCTGGTGCTCCTGGAACTCCCGGATCATCAGGTCCACCTGGACCACCAGGAGAATCGTACCCTGCGCATGCTAATGGCGTTTATATTGACAATGAAGGTGCCCCCGGTATAGCTGGTCCTCGAGGTTTACCAGGACCAACAGGAATGGTACGTCTTCTTTGACTGCTTAAGCCATTTTTATATATTTAAATAATAAATTATAATATAAAGGCTGGAGAACGAGGTGCAGCAGGCGACAGAGGACCTGAAGGACCGGCTGGATCTCCCGGTGCACCGGGAGAAGCGGGACCTCCTGGACAACCTGGTCCCAGAGGAGCAAGAGGAATGCCCGGACTACAAGGATTGGCTGGTTCTCCCGTACTAGCACTTAATTCAGAATTAATATATACATATATACTAACTCTAATTAAATACTTTTCTTAATTTTCTTATATTGTCCCAGGGTCAAAGTTTCACTGAGACAGAGCTGCGAGAAATTTGTGCAGCCGTTTTAAGAGGTTGGAAATTTTTTTTTTTTTTTAATCTCATTAATCTTTCATCATATCATGTATACCTACATATACATATGTATGAACATTTTAATTTTTAGAACAACTCACAGATCTGACAGCTGGACTGATTGGCCCTCCGGGACCACCGGGGAGATCTCGCATAGGAAGACCTGGTCCACCAGGATCACATGGTGCTCCAGGTATACTTTTACTAAACGATTTACAAAATATATGTATTTCTAAGACTATTTATAGACCAGTACTATTATATTAATATTAAAACTTGGGAGTGTCAGGTTTGGGGTCCGAGTAGCAGAAATAAGATATTTTAAAGTAGTAACAAAGTAAGGACTAACAAAGTACAGAAAGATTTCAATTAATTGAAAGATTTCAATTAAGCTGGATCTCAAAATGGCGAAGAAATATTTCCGAAAATGGTTTTTTCACAGTACTAGTACTAGGAACGATCCAAAAGGTATTGGCACACACAGATTAGTTCAATCTGTGGAAGGCTGGGACTTGAGAACATATTACAAAAGTTTATAAGAAAAGCTATTAAGAAAAATAAAAAGGTTTAAATAACAGAAAATTGGTACAAGAGCATAAAACTTTACATTTTGATCCCTATCTATCGGACAAACAATTGAAAGACCGTGATGGTTTTTAATTTATGTATTTTTGTTACCGTCTAGGTAATCCTGGATCCCCAGGCCTTCAGGGAGAACGAGGATTCATGGGACCACCTGGCAGTTCTGGACCACCTGGACCTGCAGGAGGTGACGGTCCCCGGGGCGACAAAGGAGACAGAGGCACTGAGGGAATAGGACGAGAAGGACCAGAAGGAGCTCGTGGAATTCCTGGTTATTATAACACTCAATTTTTATAGAATTTAATCTAATCAATGTATGTATTTCAATATAATAATATGATGCAGGTCCTCCTGGACCGGACGGCATTGGATTGCCCGGTAGACCAGGAGATAAAGGAGAAGCTGGACGACCTGGTAATTCTTACAATTTATTTTTAAGTTATTTTTAAACTTTTATTTAATCTATTTTTTTATATGTGAATAGGTTTGGTCGGACTTAAGGGTGCTATGGGAGAGGCGGGAGTTTGTCCCGACTGCTACTCTTATGGAGTTTCTCCCAACAGACCATATCTCACTCAAGCCAACAACAAGGGGCCAAACAACTGAAATAATATCAGTATTTTTACATTCTAATTAAACTAAAACTGTCTCATACTGCCAATAGGTTGTGTAGAAGAATCGCATTTTGATAATTTTATAATTTTTCCGACTGTTTCAATGGATTTAATATTATAATGTGTCTACAGAACCCAAAAAATTGTACATAAAATGAAATAAATAATATATGTGTATACATAAAATTGAAAGCATGTTTGTATCTTTATATAAGATTTTATATTTCATATATCATTTTGAGTTTCAGTGTTTTTATTATAATACATATATTGATGATTTTAGGAAGTTTTTAAACATTTATACATAAACAGCACGAGCTTAGCTTAGAGCTGCCCAATTCAAAATTATTCTGTAATTGATACTATTTTTATGTTTTATTTATTTTAAAAGTTTTACTAATCTTTATTTGTTTGTTTGCAAACTATGCACATCTAAAGTTTTCTTGGTACTCTGAATTAAACCGTAAGCTGCAAAATTTTCTGTAAAAAGTTTAGTTTTATACTTTGTATCTAATTTTTTCTCACTTGAGTCAATTCAATTTACCAAGCCAGTTTGAAATACATTCATATATAAATTGTATACCAAAATTTGATTTCTCTAAATTGTAAACTGCAAAATTTGAATTTTTGACAAACACACAAACATTCATCTTTATAATTAAGATTGATTGTAATGAAATGAGTAATAGCACAATTTTTTTACACACTTAAGATTCCAGATAATATAATTTACCACAAACCAGATGAGTGGTGTTAAAAGTTTACTGATTAAACTAATCCAATAATTTATTCTAATCTATTTAAGAAAAATAATAAATTTTTAAATTAAATAAATTTTTAAGATGAAATTGAATTACAAATGAAATCAAGGTATGTAACAATCACGACTGGTGTATACGTGGGTTGGCACTCGGTTTATACAAATGTGCTTAAGCCGCTCTTTCTGTGCGGCATACACGGGGCACTGTTTATAATTTGCGGTATGCTTACCACCACAATTGGCGCACTCCTTTTTCTTTGGTTTCACACAAGCCACACTGAGGTGGTTCTCGCCACACTTGACACACCTTGGTGGAGACCGGCACCAACGGGCGGCATGGAAGAACCCTTGACACTTGAAACACTGCGTCGGATACTCGGGCCTCTTCAGAGGCTCGACGGTTACCGAATAGCCTAGGATGGTCTTGATGCAGTAAATCACCCCTTCGTCTTTACTCCGCGAAAGCTGGACGAGGACGAAGGGTAACGGTATCTTATCTGCACCCCGAGTCATCCTGTGGACATATTGAACTGGAAACGTTTTCGCCAAATAGTCGAACACTTCCTTCGTCTGGACGCGGGCTGGTATACCTTTTACAACGACTTTGAAGTACTTAGGCTCTCGCGGATCGAAGAAAAAGAATGGAATCTCCTGTTGCCTTAAAGCGATCCATGCAGCTTGCAAGTCTTCTGTGTCAGTAAAATCTATGAAGTTCAAACCATTTCTGAATTGGCATTCAAAACTCTTAACTTTACTACCTAGGATATTGTCCTGGACTATGTTTTCTGTATCGGCTTTTTTAGTTATGATGGGTGGTATGTTATGGTTTTCAAATTGTGTAAACGTTTTCATATACAAATCATCTCTGAAATCTGATAGCATTTTATACATGTAGTTCATCATTTCGGCGAGCTCACATCTTCTATGTGCGTTTAACCATTCGTTTTCTAATGCTTCGAGCTTATCGCTTGCCTCTAGTTTAAGATATTTATTCTTCTTTCTCTCCTTCTTTAATTTCTTTTTCTGTTTTACGCCATCTGTTTCTATTTTACACTCTGGTTCAAATTTCTGGTAACGAACCATTTGATTTAAAGTTTTATCTATGTTGATCATCAAATCCGCATCAGAAATGGAATCAGTGGTTGGCGTAGGACTATTACTAGAATTTTGCTTTTTCTTTGAAATACCTCTCCTGCGATTCCGTTTTCCAGATTTATTTACAGATGGAAAGCCAAACACATCTTGAAATACCTCTTGTATACTGTGCGACTCCGTTTGACCAATATTTGTATCGATATTCTTTGTATCATCTTTGGTAGCATCCACTGATTGTTCAGACTTATCTACGTGTGGCGTCATTTCTTTTTCCATTGATGAAGATGGTTGAAGCAATTCATCGTTAGCTGGTAATTTAAGTTTTTGTTTGGATCTGCGTTTCTTTTTTGGCATACTAATCGATTAAATTGCAACAATAAAATGCACAAAAACAAACCAAGTGTAATTTATCTGGTCTATCGAATATAAACAAACCCGGTGGATGTTAAGAATTTTTCAGTCAATATTATTACTAACGATATTGTTCCAAAATAATTAATGAGATCCGTCGCAAAATAGAGTTTCAGAAACTTAGTACAAAACAGCAATTGCCAAACTGATAGGCCCAAAGGCAACTAAACCATCATTTCTCAAAAGAGATTAAATTTGAGGCATGTGCATATGTACATACGTATAATACATAGTTTCTTTCCAAAGGTCAATTATGCAAATATTATATTATTTCATTAAATATATATGTATATTTTTGTTTATTTCAATTTCAATAATTCATCAAATGTCATAAAAATAATGTAATTATTTGAGATTTAAAAAAATATAACCATGTACAATTAGGGTTGCCACCTCAGACCTTTCAGAGATTGAACACCTTGACGTGAAAATTTATATTGGAGCCTTTTTTGGTCCTTAATTGTCATTTTTTTTTATTATTATTAACTTATGTAAAAAAAATTACTGTTTGTATCTTCTTCAAATAAAATATAATATATTGTAACGTGGACGTAAAGAGGGGTTCCCAGGATAGAAGAGAAAGACGCACTAGTGTTGTAGGAGTACATAGTTTATTGGTCCGCACCCGTCGGCTTTCAGCTCGGAATGCCTTTCAGTAGTAGTAGTGGGTAATATTTTAGAGATATGTAGTTTCTTGGAGTAAACTCCATGCCTATCGATCTAACGAATTATCTAGGATCCGATTCACGTTGAGCGCCCAATATTTATACATATGTACATATACTTGTATTTATTAATTTATAATAAATTTGGGTTTAGTTTCTTAATTTTGTGTTTATTCTTTTATTAAAATATTCATGAAATACCATATGTATATGTACATATATGATAGTTATATGTATGTACATATATCTAATATATAATTTCGAAAGAGACTTTGTAAGTATGTAAATATGTAATGTTGGTTCGTTACTTCGAAAACAAATGAGTTTCTATGACGATTCGATATATATTGTAGGAATCCCGATTAACCCTAATCGAAACATCTATTCCGACGGAGGATACATTTCCCACGCTCAACCATTGACGTCATCTCGAGTCGAGAAACTTCCACCCTAACAAATCAAGCGGAACGACGCGAAGTCCAAGACCACCTGCATCCATTAAAGTGCAGCTGTACAAACAACGGCTACATTGTAACCCATTGAACAAACATCCAGACTCCCTGGAACAAAGGGTGATAAAAACTAAATCAAGTGGAACGACGCCACATATTCGAGAACTTTCCACCCTAACAAATTAAACGGAACGAACCGCATTCCTTGCACACGGGCCGCATACAACGTACCACTAGCAGCAGACCAGCAACCATCATGCTACACCAACAACCAGTCAGCTAGAAGCAGCCGACCAGGAAAAGTCAGCCAGACTCACTCAACCTGCAACAACCAACATGGAAGAACTGCTCCAGAACACAGCCGAATTCAGCCGCTTCGAGAACTTCCAGAACATACCCGCTTCATCAACATAATCTTTTATACACTCAGTGGCGGACTATCGAACAGCAAAATTGGCGCATATCTGTGGCCTCTAAATTTAAGGGGCCTCCAAATCGTTCTGAGAAAACTTATAATTTGGAAATTCCTATGCATTTTTCCATAAAATATTGGAGTTTACGACTACTTTTTTATGTAAAGTACAAAGCTTTGCGATAATTGCTTCCGCCGTCGTCGATTGTTTGGCCTTTCTAGATAAATTTTACTGCTACAAAAGAATTCGCTAAATAATTACATTAAAAATGGCAGAATATCGGAACAACTTGAAGAACAGTCTTCTGAAAGAACTGAAGAGCAGCTCCCTGAAAGGAACGAAGATGAACTTCTTGAAAGGACCGAAAAGCAGCCCTGTAGAAGAACTGAAGAGCAGCTCCCTGAAAGGAATGAATATTAACCTCTTGAAAGGGTCGAAAAACAGCCCTGTAGAAGAACTGATGAAGACCACTTTGGAAAAATTAATGAGCAGCATCCTACAACGTCTGAAGAACAGACCCCTGAAAGTACTGAAGAACAGTTTTCTGAAAAAGAAAATGAGGAAGAAAGTAAATGTAAAAATGATACTGTAATGGCTCCCAATGATTATCCTATGGATTTAGCATTGTGGTCAGAGCATATATCTGAAAAAAAAAAAATTTTTTTACTAAATAAACCGTGTCATACGTAAAAATAAAAATAAAAGTAGAGTATAAATAGAGAAACCGAACATAATATAGAAATATCTATGAATCAAATTTTAATTGTGTAAAAGCAAATGGTAATAAAGGACTCCGACACAGGTTGATATTTTTAGAAAAAAGTAAATCCATTTATTGTTATGTATGTAAACTATTTTCACAAGCTAAAACTAAATTGTTAACAGGATTTAACGATTGGAAAAACATAATACGTAGTTTAAAAGAACACGAATCTTTGCCAGCTCATTTCAAATCGATGTTAACTTTCCAAAAACGGTTATCAATTAATGGGCGTATAGATATAAACTTAGAAAAAAAAACAGAACGGAGATATTGGCGATCTGTTTTTTATCTTTGTTTGTTTTGTTCTGTTTTTGATCAAATTTGTGTTTTTTTTTTCATCATCGACTTGACGATGGAATATTTTTTTAAGTAATATTTTGAATAACCAATTGTAACGTACGCCCCCGCAGCCGAAGGAGTGGGGGGGAAACTACCCCCGCCCTCGGATGCTGGGGAGTGGGAGAAAGTACCGCTACTTTCTCAGCTATAAAAGAAGCGCCCTTTCCTTCGGAAGTCGAGTCGGACCACAGCTTTCTCTGAGAACTGTCGTTTCCTTTAGACTCCCATCTCTGCTGGTCTTTCCCTGTTCAGTCAAAGCCACCCACTTCACCCCACGTTACACAATATTTAAAAAGAATAAATAGTATGCGATGGGCGTCTAGAGCAGAGGCTGTTTTTGTTTTAAAATCAAAATATTAAAGAAGCTCTTATTAAAATCAGTACGTTCGTATTTGAAAAACCTATGGGAAAACTGGAGACAAAAAAATTGGCAGTTTATTTCGATTAATTACTAACTACTTTGTGGGATAAATTGTAACAGCGCATCAATGCTACAAATAAATCATTACAAAATATGCAGCACAATTTGTTGTTAGGAACAAGATTGATAAAATCCCTTTCAGAATTTATTCAAAATACGAGAAATTAATTCAATTTGGAGATATATGCGTTCAAGTTAATTTTAGTCAAAATGAAAACTTTATAATAAATATTCATAACATTATCTGCGATGCATTAATTTCAGAAGTATCAAGAAGGAGCTCAATTTATGATAGTGTAACGTTACATAGAGAGACGCCCCGTAGACCGGTGACGTCATGGTGACGCCGACCAATGGTGGAGTCGGGCGTTGCGGCCAATGGCTACACCCGACTCCTTGACCAATGACTATACGGGTCATAACGTGCATGCGCTGAGCGCTGAATATTTATAAGTATGGTGCGCTCTCGAACGGTGGCATTCGGATCCTGACCTCCACCGGACGAGCAGCAATAAAGAACTGGAACCTGCCTGCGTGTTTTCTTGTACCTCGACCTGACTCCACTTACCTTTGAATACTCTTCACTGGTGTCAGAAGTGGGATCTACATGGTTGAGACAAGGAGCCACAAAGGTGCGGATTCGGGGTCTTCATCGCTGCCGGAAGAAATGGAGCCGAATCGAGAACAAAGCCCTGGGGAGCTGAGCAACGGAGGACGGAGACGGGAGGAGCAGAGGAGCCGGGTGTCGAGGAGCCGGGTGCCAAGGACACCGGAGCCGAGCTACAAGGAGCTAAGCCAGGGAATGGCGAGCTGCCAAGAGCAGGTCCAGTCCCTGCAAAACACCTTCGCCACGTTTTTGCAGTCCTGGGAGAAGTCTGCGACACCAACGCAGCCGAAAGCCGACGTACATCCAGAACCACCGAGGAGATCAGAGGTATGTTACGAGGACAGGCGGACCACACAGCGAGACACGTACGGGGTGCGGCAACATTCCCACCGGTACGACTACACCACGTTCGACGGTACTGAACGGTGGAAGGACTTCCTCAACCACTTCGAGTTTGCTGCACGGCTGAACAAGGAGACGACGAACCTGGAGGACCGACTGTGCTGCCAACTCCGAGGTGCGGCCGCCATTTTCGCCAGTCAGCTGCCATCGACGCTGAGCTACGACGACTTGACGGAAGAGCTGGCCCAACGCTTCAGACGACAGGGCACACCGATTGCATGCCATGCGGCAGCGGAACAGAGAAGATGGAGTGCGGAAGAACCAGCCGCGGACCACGTAGACGCGATACGAGCCCTCTGCGAAGACATGCTGGAGGGCGTCCACACGAACGCCGAAGCAGTCGAACGCATGACCGTGTGCATAGCGGCGAACTCCTTCACGTACCCCAGTCTACGGGCCAAACTTGGCGCGCTCCGGATCACCCCGACTACAGCGGACGTGATAACCAGAGCCGACGCAACACGACAAGCCGTCATCTTCGAAGCGAAGGAACAACGGTCGGCACAACCAACGTCGAGAACAGTACGTCCCGACGCGGGAGCGTTCAGACCATCTCGACCGGCCGTGCGACCCCCACGATGGGTGTCATCGGACCAGACAGCGCGACCAGCCACTACCACTCCAACGTGTTGGAACTGCGGACAAACGGGACACATTAGCCGGTTGTGCCGCAAGAAGAGGGTCCGGAAGCTGGAGCCAACGAACGACGAGGATGAAGACGACGAGGAGGAGGCGGCTTCGGGAAACGAGCAGTGATCGGCCTGTTACGGGTCAGACCGATCACCGGTGCACGCAAAACACCCGGAGTGAACAAACTGGACGGCAGCGGCACGGCCGGCTCGTTTGTCGTGAAAGGAGAGATCGGAGGCGTGCCGTGTCGAATGGTGGGGGACACCGGGGCGTGCATCACGGTGATCAACCCGGAACTGTTCGCGAAGATCTCTCCTAAAGATTACACCGTCGTGAAGGGCCATTACAGCAGAGCGCGGCAAGCGGCGGGCCAAACCATCAAGATCCACCGATGGATACGGGTGACCCTTAATCTGCAGGGCGAAAAGTTTCCGTGGAACGTAGCGGTGGCGGATATCCAGGATCCCATATTGTTGGGACTGGACGCACTGAGACATGTCCGAGCTACGTTCGAGTTGGGCGGAGAGGAGAAGTGTATCATCAGGGGCGTGCAACGCGAGAAAGGCAAGAAAAATGCACCTGCTGTCAAGAGCATCCGCGGGGAAGTACCCCACCCGAAGATCACGGCGTTACTCGAGAGGGCCGATATTATGCCAGAAGAGAAACGGCGCCTCGAGACCATGATTCGGGAAAATCGGAAAGCGTTCGCCCGGGACGAGAAGGACCAAGGAAGGACCACCAAGGCGGTCCACACCATCGACGTGGGAGACGCGAAGCCGATGAAACAGCCGCCGAGAAGGATACCGCTAGCACGGAAAGAGGAAGTACGCGCTATGATCGACGACTTACTGAAGCAGGGCGCGATAGAACCGGGGCACGGGCCATGGGCGTCACCGGTAGTTCCGGTCGCCAAAAAGGACGGGTCGCTAAGGATGTGCGTGGACTACCGGAAACTGAACACCGTCACCAAAATAGACTCACACCCCATCCCGAGGATCGACGACACTTTCGACCAGTTGAACGGAGCGAGCTACTTCAGCACACTGGATCTGCAGAGCGGATTCTGGCAGGTACCGGTCGCCCCGGAAGACCGCGAGAAGACAGCGTTCGTAACAGAGTTCGGTCTGTTTCAGTTCAAAGTGATGCCATTCGGGTTGTGTAACGCGCCAGCGACGTTCGTACGGCTAATGACAAAAGTGGTCGGTGACATAAGCAATGTCCTCGTGTATCTAGACGACATTATCGTGCACAGCAAAACTTACGACGAACACTTGGTGCATTTAAACAATGTGTTCGAACGGATACAGGCAGCCGGCCTTAAATTGAATGCAGACAAGTGTCGATTGTGCTGCCGCGAGGTCGAATTTCTGGGACACCGAGTGTCAGCCGAAGGAATTTCGACAGATCCGAAGAAAGTCCAAACCGTGCGGGACTGGACGACTCCGAAAACACAAACCCAAATGCGCAGCTTCCTGGGACTGGCCACGTACTACCGAAAATTTGTGCGCAATTTCGCCGAGATCGCGAAACCACTCCATCAGCTAACGGAAAAAGGGCGCGAGTTCAAGTGGACACCGACGTGCGAACAAGCGTTCGAAAAGTTGAAAGAAGCGCTGACTACCACGCCAATTATGTCGTATCCCCAGCCGGGAGAGCGATATGTGTTGGACACCGACGCCAGTCAACATAGCATCGGTGCAGTTTTGTCTCAAGTTCAAGGGGGGGTGGAGAAAGTGATCGGGTATTTCAGCCGGACAATGAACAAACCCGAACAAAACTATTGCGTGACCCGAAAAGAACTATTGGCGGCAATTAAAGCCATTCAACACTTCCACCACTACCTATCGGGCTCGAAGTTCACGTTACGAACCGACCACTCAGCGTTAACGTGGCTGAAGAACTTCAAAAGACCGGAGGGCCAGTTGGCGAGGTGGCTGGAAATTCTGGGCCAGTACAACGTGACCATCATTCATCGACCGGGGATAAAGCACGGGAACGCGGACGCACTATCGCGAAGGCCGTGTACGGAAGAGTGTCCCAAATGCTCACGCGCAGAGACAACCGATCAAGAAAACGACTCGGCCCGAACGGAACCAGTAGAACCCGCAGAACCGGAAGCACGAGTAGCCCTCGTAGGGATCTTGCCCAACGAGATGACAAACTCGACGATCGACAAAATCGTCGAGTGGAAGAACGCCGGAACGAGACCACCGTGGGAAACAGTATCTGCTGAGGAGCAGGAACTGAAAATACTGTGGACCCAATGGGACGCATTGGAGGTGGAAGGCGGTAAGCTGTACCGGAGATGGGAGAACACCGCGGGAACACGTCACACAAAGCAGCTGGTGGTGCCGACTGAGAAGATACCCGAAATCATGTGGGAGATGCACAACGCGCCCACGGGGGGCCACTTCGGTATCAATAAAACGTACCGAAACGTGCGCCAAAAATATTACTGGCCGACGTGTCGAATCGACGTCACCCAGTGGTGCGAACGATGCGCACAGTGCGGGGCCCACAACGGACCACACCGAAGGAATCGCGGGGCACTTCAACCGTACCTTTCGGGGACGCCACTACAACGAATGGCAGTCGACATTCTGGGTCCACTCCCGGCCACCGAACGAGGAAACCGATACATACTGGTGGCCATGGACTACTTCACGAAGTGGCCGGAAGCGATTCCACTACCGAACCAGGAGGCAGAGACCGTAGCAGACGCCCTGGTAGAACAAGTGTTCACGCGGCTAGGCGTCCCGAACGAGCTGCACTCTGACCAGGGACGAAACTTCGAGTCGAAGTTGTTCCGTCAGGCACTGGACCGGCTGGGCGTACACAAAACGAGAACAACACCATACCGACCTCAGTCCGATGGAATGGTCGAGCGACTCAATCGAACCATGCGGGCGCACTTGACGAAGTTCGTCAACGACGAGCAGGACGACTGGGACACGCTGGTTCCGCACTTCCTCATGGCATATAGAGCGGCCCAACACGATGCGACAGGAGCATCACCAGCAGCCATGATGTACGGACGAGAACTGCGCATGCCGGCGGACCTACTATATGGGGGCCCTCCACCAGACAGCGAACCTCAGGATCCACACCGATATACCACGAAGTTGACCGAAGACATGGCCAAGGTACATCGGTTCGCCAGAGCCCACCTCCGGATGCAGAATAGCCGTATGAAGACGCGATACGACGTCCGCAGAACCGAACCGGCGTACGAAACAGGTGACCGAGTATGGCTGTACAACCCTGCCAAGACTCCAGGGCTTTCACCAAAGCTGCAATCGCTGTGGGAAGGACCGTACACCATAGTGACCAAACTTAGTGACGTAGTGTATAGGATACGCAGGGAATTCGACGGCTCAAACCGATTAATGGTGGTGCACCTGGATAGACTCGCAAGGTATAAGGCCGTCGAATATTGACTGTAATTGTATGTAACTATTGTGTAATTGTTTAAGTGTAAATTAATGAGTCGATCGGGACGATCTCTCTTAAGAAGGGGGTTATGTAACGTTACATAGAGAGACGCCCCGTAGACCGGTGACGTCATGGTGACGCCGACCAATGGTGGAGTCGGGCGTTGCGGCCAATGGCTGTTGTTGTTTGTTTGTGGCTGCGTTTTATCGATAGTTTATAGGGAAGTGACACTCCCTTAACCTATCTATCGAACGTGTTGTATGGGATCGGACTCTCGGTGATGTTTGTGGTGCGGGCTGGCGGCTGCTCGCTTGTGGAGTGTTTGTCAATCTGGAACACTAAGCAAAATTAGTGCAACATCTGTGGGATACTGTCGGGGTTAGTGTGTTAGTGGGTGGTTAACGGGTATGGACCGTTTGGAGGTGGTTGAGTCTAGTTAGTTAAATGGATGTTGGTTTTAGCCTATACCCATCTTCAGAATGTCGATGGGCCTTTGGTTAATTATTAGTTTAGTCTTGCTGAGGGAATTTATTAAGGGATTGTCTACCTTGCCGAGAGACTTGAAGTAGTTTACGGCAAGTTTGTGTACGTGTTTGTCAAGGTAGTCAATGTTAAGGTCGTTGTGAGTTATAGTGTTTCTTGTGTACCAGTCGTAGTTGCCCGCGGCACGCAAGAATTTGTTTTGTACTGTCTGTAGTCTGAGTATGGATCTGTTGGAGATGGTAGTGTGAGCCCACACGGGGCTCGCGTACGTGATTTGTGGGCGGATGATGGATTTATACAGCAAGCACTTGTTTTTAAGCGAGAGTTTGCTGTTTGGTTTGCATTGTGGGTAAAGCTTTGACGCAACTGCCCTAGCTCTACGCACCGCGTTAGTGATGTGGGGTTTCCAGGTTAATCTGCGGTCGATTATTACCCCCAGGTAGCGGGTAGACTTGGTCCAGTTGACTGGTTGGTCGTTTATAATTACTGGCTTGGCTGGTTTGCACCGATATTTACGTCTGGAGAAGAATATTGCCTGACTTTTGTCCGGGTTGATTTTCATCAGCCATTTATCGTACCACGCTACCAGTTGGTCCGAGTACTTCTGGAGGGCGAGCGAGACACTCTTGGGGCTGACGGAGCTCGCTAAGATGGCAGTGTCATCGGCATACTGTGCGATGTTTGTGTACCTATGTGTAGGAGTGGGTATGTCGTGTGTGTACAGGTTAAATAGCGTGGGGCCGAGGATGGAGCCTTGGGGTACCCCAGCGGAGATGCCTCGCTGGGTTGATATGTGGTCCTTGAGTTTGACCTGAAATTTCCTTTCCCTTAGGAAGGATGCGATAGATCGTATTGAGTGGGGGGTGATGTTGGCAGCAATCATTTTGTAAAGGAGGCCAGAGTGCCAAACTTTATCGAAGGCTTTGGAAATGTCTAGGAAGATTGCTCCAGTTGACATGTTGCGGTCGAAGCCGTCTATCACGGTTTCAACGACTCTGTGAATCTGGTGAACGGCAGAATGTTGGGGTCTAAAGCCAAATTGTGTTTTGGGAAGAAGGTCAATTTTTGTGATCTCGCTATTGAGATTTGAGATTAAGATCCGTTCCAGGATCTTACTCAGTGAGGATAGTAAGCTGATGGGTCGGTAGCTTGTTGGGAGGGAGGGGTTCGAGTAGGGTTTTCTGATGAGAATGACGTTGGCGAGTTTCCATTGACTTGGAAAGTAGCAGATTCTGTTGGTGGCATTTAGTATAGCTGTGAGTGCAGCGATGGCTTTTTGAGGGAGTTCTTTTAGAGCTTTGTTGGAAATTCCGTCAGGGCCAGGGGCCTTTTTGGCAGCGATGGTTTTGATGATGTTTAGGACTTCAAGCGGCGAGGTGGCGACAATGGGTACTGGGGCTGGGTTTTCGAGGTAGCTATTGACGGAGCTTTCAACCATTTGGCAAAAGTCGCTTTGCAGGTTAGAGTTTGAGAGAGAAAATTGGTCCTGGAGACTGTCAGCTAGGGCTTCCGCTTTATCGGCGGTGGAGTAGACAAACTTGTCTCCAACTTTGATCCTGTCGATCCTATTGCCGTTGCTTCTGAAGATTTTTGACAGTTTCCAGAAACCGTTATGTCCGTCTTCTAGCGCTCTGAGTTTGGTATCCCAGTTGTCATTTCGTAGTTGCCACAAGGCGTTTTTAACGTCTTGTTGAAGTCTGTTCATTCGCTGTTTGAGGATTGGGTCCTTGTTCCTTTGGAATGCCTTCCTAGCTCTATTCTTAAGGCGAATAAGATCGCGAATGTCGGGGGGTAAAGCTTGCGGGTGCAGGGAAGAGTGGGGTGTGCTGGTGGTGCTGGCTTCAAGGGCTGACTGTATTTCGTCAGTGAGTACGTTAATAGCAGAGTCTATATCTTGGGTGGTGTGAATCGAGTGGGGGTAAGTGACGGTGTGATGAAGGAGAGTTGAGAATTTCTCCCAAGATATGGTACTGCGGAGGATGGGGTTTATAGTTACGGGGGTGTTGGTGAGTTCTAGTATGACCGGGTGATGGTCGGAAGAGAGATCATTTACTACAGTCAAGGACTGCGCACCTGGAAAATTTTTAGTTAGAACGATGTCTAAGATATCAGGTCTGCCTTTGAAGTTAATGGGGATTCTTGTGGGTTCGTCTGGAGCCGTAACGGAGACTTTTGGGTTTGAGAGTTGGGAATAACTTAGGAGAGTTTTCCCATTTTTGTTAGTGGCTTGACTGTTCCATCTGTAATGTTTGGCGTTAAGGTCGCCTGCGGCAATTGTGGCTTTGTTAGTGTTGAATATTTTGTCCAAGTCTGTGGTGAGTAAGTGTTGTTTTGGTGGGTTGTAAACTGCGTGGAGGATGAGTGGGGTGCCAGTGTTAGTCCAAACTTCTACCGACGTCAGTTCTATCCCTGTGGTGATCGGCCGCGGGGCCAAGTTGTGTTGAATTGTGTGTTTGATGAATATGGCAGTGCCGCCGGCGGCTTTGCCTATTCTGTCGTTTCTGTATGTAGTGTAGTTTGGGAAGTGTAGTCGATTGCCAGGTTTGAGCCAAGTTTCGTTTACTAGTGCGATATCAATAGAGTGTTGGAGCAAGAATTGCTCGAATTCGACCCGCTTGCTGAGTATGCTGCAAGCGTTCCAGTAAACGATCTTGAGGTATCGAGTCATTTTTGTTGTTGTGTAAGTAGGGCTAGGATGGTCGACATCATCGTCTGCATATGGTTGAAGCTTTCAGTCGTCCAGGGTGTTGAGTTTTGGTTCTGGATTGTTTTGGTTTGTTTAGGGAGGGCTACTATTTTAGGCAGGGGGTCTGGGGTGGTGGAAATTAGAGGCGGGAAGTTTGATTGAGAATATGAGTAATGTGGGTGGTGTGGTTTTGGAGGTTGGGGGGGTGTGGGGTTTCGGGGTTGGCGGGTGCTTTTCTTGCTCTTGTTGTTAGGGTTGAGGATGCAGCCTCTATAGCTGGAAACGTGTGCACCATTGCAACTAGTACAGACTGGGGTAGTAATATTGGAGTCGCACTGGGTGGTCAAGTGTGAGCCTGCGCATTTAATGCATAGGGGGTCAATGTGACAATTATAGGAGCCGTGTCCGAAGCCCTGGCAGCGGTGACACTGGGGTACAGTGTCTCCGCGACGGAGCGATTCAGTACGAACCTGTTGTCCGAAGATGCTGGAGAGGTTGAACAATTTCTTCCCCTCTTCGTCACGTGTGGTCTCGACTGTGAACATGGGCATGTTGCGCTTGTCACGTCGTGATTTCATGACGGTGGCTTTAGTGGCTTTGTAGCCAAGGTGAATTATTTCTTTGAGGACTTCAGTTTCAGTGAAGCTGGGATTAATGCCTCGAATGACAATTTTTTAGAGGTTTGTCCTCTGTTAGGGGATGGGCGTAGAACTGGAATTTCTCTGTTTCAAGAAATTTCGTAATGTCTCGGTAATCGGCAATGGTAAGGGGGGTGATTTTGGCTGTGCTACTGTTGTAGACAGATTCAAACTTCAGATTTCGGTTCATGAGTTTGCGGTAAACGGTTGGGTAGTCAGAGGGCTTTTTGAGGAAAACCGGGGCTACCTTGAGTTTGGCGTTTGTGGCAATTGGAGCTGCTCTGGGGGCTGCGCTCGAACTTGATGGGGCGGGGCGAGTCGCCGGTGGTGCGGGGGTTGCGGCACGAGTTGTAGGTGGAGCGGGGACTGAGGGGGTGGGGGGTGTTGAGGATGAAGCGCTAGGGGCTGTCAATTGAGTGAGTGGTTTAGAGCGGGTGTGTGTTGTTGTTGGCGTTGGCGTGTTGAGTAATGAAAGTCGGCGTTGTGTGTTGGCATCAATTCGCCTGATGCCAACTGGGCGAGACTTCTCCTCGACTTTGTGAGGAGTTTGAATGTGTGGGGTAGGTGTGGACTTACCTTTGTCTTTTTCTTTTTTCCCCGGGCTATCCACTTGCATGGGTGAAGCGGGGCGGGGTGGGGGCGTGGTGCTACGTGGTACCGGCTGCGGGATAGATGATTCCAGACGGCGCTTCTTCACCATTGCTGGAGGTGTGGGGGGGGGCGTGGCTGTGGCAGACTTCTCGGACTGCTGTTTTGCTGGAGTCTCCTTGTCCTTCAGCTGCTGGAGTAATGCAGCCCTGTCGGCTACGAAAGCCGCTCGGTCGGTAACGAAGGCCAAGCGGTCTGCCGTATAGGCATCACGTGCTTCCTCGAAAGCACTCTCGAGGGCGGAGAGTCGCTCCTTCAGCTCATTGTTTTGAGCTCTAAGTTTTTTTATGACAGCCTTAGTTCTGTTGGAGCTGTCATTGCTGGCGTCGCTGTTGTATTCGCTGTCGGAGCTCCTCCGGGAGCTCCCTTCGCTGTCCGTCGACGTCGCTACCGACATGGTTGATGCCGGTAGCGAGTTGTGACGTCAGCTAGAATGTGTAGCTGTGACGACTCGGTTGATGTTTTGGGTTCTGGCGGTTGCGACAGTATGACCGGCGCAGGTAGCTGTTGCGGCGACACGGCTGGTTTTTGCGGAGCACGACCGTTCACTGCAAGTGCGTGGGCGAGAATGGCCAATTGCTACACCCGACTCCTTGACCAATGACTATACGGGTCATAACGTGCATGCGCTGAGCGCTGAATATTTATAAGTATGGTGCGCTCTCGAACGGTGGCATTCGGATCCTGACCTCCACCGGACGAGCAGCAATAAAGAACTGGAACCTGCCTGCGTGTTTTCTTGTACCTCGACCTGACTCCACTTACCTTTGAATACTCTTCAATAGTTTACTTAAAGATTTTCAATTATTTTTTAATTTTGAAATAAGTCAAATGTGTTGACATAATAATTTAAGAATAATAACGAATGTGTTGAAAGAATAATTTCAAAATATAACAATGATATTAGCACATATCAAAAGCGAAAATATTACGAATCCTATTGTAACGTACGCCCCCGCAGCCGAAGGAGTGGGGGGGAAACTACCCCCGCCCTCGGATGCTGGGGAGTGGGAGAAAGTACCGCTACTTTCTCAGCTATAAAAGAAGCGCCCTTTCCTTCGGAAGTCGAGTCGGACCACAGCTTTCTCTGAGAACTGTCGTTTCCTTTGGACTCCCATCTCTGCTGGTCTTTCCCTGTTCAGTCAAAGCCACCCACTTCACCCCCACGTTACACTGGTGTCAGAAGTGTTTGACCTGAGCCGCAAAAGGAATACACCACGCAAAGATGCCCCCAAAAAGGAGACAGGCATCTCCTCACCAGTTGGACGAACCATCACGTGTGGAACGACTGGAGGAGCAGATGGCGCGACTCGTCGCGCTTCTCGAGAGGGACACCACAACACGCACGCCAGCGATTCCGGCAAGCCCTTCAACGAGGGTCCCAGCGGTTCCGGCGAGCACACTGAGTCCCTCGTCATCAGTATGCAGAAACGACGCTACTCCACGACCTGTCACCGACCCCATGCTAGGAAGCACCATCCACAAGCAACCGACCGAGCTTCCTGTTTTCGACGGAACGGGCGACGTAGAACGATTCATCCGCGAATTTGAAATCGTGTCACGAGCCCTACGCTGCGAACCGACGGCAAACTCACTCATTCTCGCTCTACGAGGTCAAGCGAGAATATTCCTCATCGACGAAGTACCGAAAGAAGCGTACGAAGCGTACGAGGAGCTGAGGGAGAGGCTGGTGAAGCGTTTCAAATCTTCGCCACACCCGTACGTCGCATTCCGTGACCTAATTTCCCCGTCGATCCGCAACAACGACGACATAGAAGCTCGGTTCGCGGACATCCGTCGAAAAAGGATGGAGGCCTTTCCAGAGCCTATCCCGTTGGACGTCCTAGACAAGATACTCCTCATATTGTCGTTTCACGACGAGGATATCCGCGCTGCCGTCTTCACCGCAGATCCGAAGACCCCACTGCAGGAGCTGTTACGGCTCGCAAAACACGCGAGGGATGCGAAACGGCTGAGGAGTCAAGGGAGGGGGGCGGCCAACAGACCAGCCCAAGACCACCAGCCTCACTTCAATACCGCAGCTCGAAACGCCAGCAGACCTCCCTGGCAAGCAGAGGGCCGTAACGGTCACAGACCTCCCTGGCAAGCGGAGGGCCGTAACGGCAACAGACCGCCCTGGCAAGGGCAAAGGAACTGCCGAAACTGCGGAAGCCCACAATGTCGCGGGCGGAACTGTCCGAAGGTACGGGCAGTCGAGAACGCCTCCGACGAGGAAGAGGTGCGATCCCAGTCGGGAAAAGAATAATGGTCAGTTCCACACGGGCAGGACTGATCATCGAAGACGAAGAAAAGCCCGTCCCAGTGTTAGGGAGCGTCGGCGACTCACCTTTCGTATTAGACACCGAAGGCGAGATCGGAGGAGTACCATGTAGGGTACTGTTGGATACCGGGGCAAGCGTCTCCGTTATCTCCAGCAAACTGTTCGCCAAAATTCCCCGCGAACATAGAAAAAGGGTGAACGACAAAAGGGAAAGAATACGAGTCGCAGACGGTCGACACGTAGCGATCTACGTATGGGCCGAGACTACGTTGGCAATTAAAGGCACACAAGCGAGATGGAAATTTGCCGTCACTGATTTCTCCTCAGAGGTCATCATGGGGATGGATCTCCTGCGCCACCTCAATAAGATCGTCGAACTGGGAGGAACCACGACAAGGGTCACTTTCCGGAACGACATTGCGCCCCATCGACCAGTAAGTTCAGTCCATTCGTGTCAGGAAATAAAAAGACACGAACTGAACGGAAAGCGACAAGACGACCTGCCCCGCCAACTGGACGCTGCTATCATCGACCTACCACCTGGAAAACGGTCGACGATCGTCAACTCCCTCCTCCAGCATCGACAAGCCTTCGCCCAAAGCGAACGGGACTTAAGCCAAGTCCATAAAGGGAGCCATCGAATAAATAGCGGCGACGCCGCCCCCATCAAACAGGCCCCTCGCAGAATACCGCTGCACAAGAAGACAGAGGTACGGTCCCTCATCAACGACTTGTTGACAAGACAAATAATCGAACCAGCAGCCGGTCCCTGGGCCTCCCCCATCGTATTGGTCACGAAAAAGACCGGCGAGTTGCGCCTCTGCGTTGACTATCGTCGGTTAAACGCCGTGACAACGAAAGACTCGTTCCCGATGCCACGAATGGACGACGTCCTGGACAGACTCGCGGGCGCCAAATTCTTCTCGACGTTGGACCTGCAGAGTGGTTTTTGGCAAGTCCCAGTCGAAGAGAAAGACCGACCAAAAACCGCCTTTACCACTGAATTTGGTCTGTTCCAATTCCGTGTTATGCCTTTCGGCCTCTGCAACGCGCCTGCCACATTCTCCCGGCTAATGGAAGACATTCTCGGCGACCTGACCGGATCAACCTTGGTATACCTCGACGACATCATAATATTTAGTCCGACCCCGGAGGCCCACTTGGAACACATCCAGACGGTCCTCAAACGCCTACTTGCGGTCGGACTCAAAGTAAATACGCGGAAGTGCCAGCTGTTTAGGAATGAGGTCTGCTTCCTTGGCCATAAAATCAGCTCCCACGGCGTCTGCACGGATCCAGAGAAGACAAAAGCCGTGAGAGAGTGGCCCACCCCCAAATCGAAGGCACAACTCCGCAGCTTCTTAGGCCTCTGCACCTATTACCGGAGGTTTGTGCAAGGGTTTGCGCAAACGGCGAAACCACTGCATCGTCTCACGGAGGAGAAAACAGTCTTCACGTGGGACCAAGACTGCGAGCATGCCTTCAATGCCCTCAAAAACGCTCTGACAAATGCGGAAACAATGGCATTCCCCCGACCCGAGGGAATCTATATTCTGGACGCGGATGCCAGTCAACATGCCATCGGAGCCGTGCTCTCCCAAGTTCAAGACGGCGAGGAGAAGGTGATCGGGTACTATAGTCGCACCTTGAAGGTACCGGAACGGAACTACTGCGTCACCCGGAAAGAGCTGCTCGCCATCGTCGACGCAGTAGAGCACTTCCACCACTACCTGTACGGAAGCCCCTTCACACTCCGAACCGATCACGCCGCACTGACGTGGCTCCGCAGCTTCAGAAAACCTGAAGGTCAATGGGCCCGCTGGTTGCAACGACTGGGACAGTACCACATGGACGTACAGCATCGAGCAGGGAAGAAACACGGCAACGCCGACGCCCTCTCTAGACGTCCATGTGACCCAGACTGCCCGAAATGCGCGAAAATAGAGAGTGAGCAAATAGCACCCGAAGCTAAACTCGTCACTCTAGGGAACCCACAAAGTCCCCAGGCCACCGACTCCACAATCTCACGCTTCATCGCCTGGAAAGAGTCCGGGAGACGACCACTGTGGGAAGAAGTTTCGGCAGAAGAACCCGAAGTTCGGATTCTATGGGCCCAGTGGGACGCACTAACTGTCGACCAGGGTCAGCTCTTCCGGCGATGGGAAAGCCCAAACGGCGAGCGTCAGATCCTGCAATTGGTCATTCCCGAGAGCCACACAAATGAAATCCTATGGGAGATGCACAGTTCCCCGACTGGCGGACACTTCGGCGTCAATAAAACGCTAAAGAATGTCCGCCGCCGATACTACTGGCCAACATGCCGCCCCGACGTTATAAAATGGTGCGAAAAATGCCCCAGGTGTGCAGCGCAAAACGGACCACATACGAGGAACAGGGCGGCCATGCGGCAATACGTGTCAGGGGCACCAATGGACCGAATGGCGATCGACATATTGGGACCACTACCGGTTACCAATAGGGGGAACCGTTACGTGCTAGTGGCCGCTGATTACTTCACAAAGTGGCCAGAAGCCATTCCCTTACCGGACCAAGAGGCGGAAACGGTAGCGGAAGCCCTAGTAACCCATGTCTTCGCCAAACTGGGCACACCTCGAGAACTGCACTCCGATCAAGGCCGTAATTTTGAAGCCCGAGTCTTTGCCGAAACGCTGGATAAATTGGGCATCTGCAAAACTCGGACGACCCCTTACCACCCTCAGTCGGACGGGATGATCGAGAGGTTAAACCGCACTCTACTTGGATACCTCCGGAAATTCCTGTCCTACTACGACGAGGAGGCAGAACGAGACTGGGACACGATGCTGTCCCCGTTCCTCATGGCTTACCGCTCAACCCCACACGACGCGACAGGAGAGTCGCCAGCCCTGATGATGTTCGGCAGGGAAATGCGCCTTCCGCCCCAACTTATTTACGGCGGACCCCCGGACAGTATACCCGAGCAATCAGCCCACAAATACGTCCAAAATCTCATAGAAGGGATGGCGGAAACGCACAAATTCGCTCGGAAACACCTCCAGAAGACGCATAAAAGAATGAAAGCGGCTTACGACGGGAGGATCTGGGAACCACGATACGAAGAGGGCGATCGCGTTTGGTTGCACAACCCAGCCAAGAAGCCCGGTCGCACCCTTAAACTCCAGCCCCCTTGGGAAGGTCCGTTCCGGATTATTAAGAGGATCAGCGACGTGGTCTATCGGATCCGCCGGGAAACAGGGAACTCCCGGTATCTGGTGGTGCACGTCAACAGATTAGCGCGATACCTCGCAACACCGGATCCGATCTAAAATTAAAACCCCGTATTGTATTTCCTTGTATTTGTTTATTTATTGTATTTCCTTGTATTTGTTTGTATATGCTTTTGTACATTAATAAATCGCTCGAGACGACCGATCCTGAAGGAGAGGGCAGTGTAACGTACGCCCCCGCAGCCGAAGGAGTGGGGGGGAAACTACCCCCGCCCTCGGATGCTGGGGAGTGGGAGAAAGTACCGCTACTTTCTCAGCTATAAAAGAAGCGCCCTTTCCTTCGGAAGTCGAGTCGGACCACAGCTTTCTCTGAGAACTGTCGTTTCCTTTGGACTCCCATCTCTGCTGGTCTTTCCCTGTTCAGTCAAAGCCACCCACTTCACCCCCACGTTACACTATCGATAATTATAAATTATTATATTAATTGGAGGCTTAAAAAAAAATTATTAATTGTTCCAACGTTTCCAAATATTTCAAAACAATTTTAAGAATATTTCTAACGCTTCTTTTAAGCAATGCAAGTGGACAACGTTCGTTTTCAGTTTTAAAACGAGTTAAATATATGTAGTTCGTTCGAAATTCGTTAAATCAGAACAATTTAAATACTTTATCGATGATGTTTATTGAAAGTGATGTGGCACATTTATTAGATTGTGATACTATATAGATAAATTTGCGGGATCAAAAGCTCGAAAAGTACCAATTTAAAATGTTTTCCTTTTTTTCTTGATTGTTTGTATAAGTTTGTAAATAGATATTTGTTTATATAATTGTATAATATATTGTAGCGTTGCATAGGGAGACGCCCCGTGGACCGGTGACGTCATGGTGACGCCGACCAATGGTGGAGTCGGGCGTTGTGGCCAATGGCTACACCCGACTCCTTGACCAATGACTGTACTTGTTGACGTGTCATAAACGTGTATGCGCTGAGCGCTCTATGATATAAGAACGGTACGCTCTCGATCGGTGGGATTCGGATCCTGACCTCCACCGGACGAGCAGCAATAAAGACTTGGAACCTGCCTGCGTGTTTTCTTGTACCTCGACCTGACTCCACTTACCTTTGAATACTCTTCACTGGTGTCAGAAGTGGGATCTATATGGTTGGGACAAGGAGCCACAAAGGTGCGGATTCGAGGTCTTCATCGCCGCCGGAAGACATGGAGCCGAATCGGAAACGAGCATAGCGGCGATCGAGATGCTGCTTGCGGGAGCTGGAGATGCCAATTCACGCCTTCTACGAGAAAAACGCAGTTCTCACTGCGACGAGCTCTCAGCTCATTCAATTGGGTTGATGCGTGTTGTCATTTGGCGCCTAGAAGCCAGGATGGCGTTCCACACACGCGCTATCAAAACTGGATTGCGTCATGCTGCCGAAGGCGAGAGAGGACCACCCCGGAAGGTTGCAGGGAAAGGCAACCAGCAGAAGCGGAGTCATCCGGAGAACGAGAGCCAGGGTCAACCAGAAGCAGTGCACCGGGCTACGATCGTCGAACTTATCGAAGACTAGCAGCCAGCCGGGTCGACGACGACTTTTGGTGATGTCGTCGTCAGAAAAGGAGCTGTTGCGACGTAGAATGGGATACGTCGATTACGAGTTCACCACCGCTCCCGTAATGTCTACATTCAATACTCGATGTCATCGAAATTCAGCGCAGCGATCGATGGTTGTTGATCTGCGTCCACTGTTTTCAACATGGGGAGATATTTCAAGGGCGAGAGACCGTTCAGAAGGAGTCGTCACCAGCTACACAGCATTCGCAGTACGAAGGCATGAATCATCGCGTTAGTGTCGCTACTTCCACGAAATGAAATGGGTTTCGTTTCGTAAACAATGCAACGGCAGAGGCACATTTAGCAGAGACGCTAAATGTTGGCGGTACCTCGACGGGGTTCACTGCGTAGATTTCCAGGGACGAAGCCTCTCTTCAGGGTCATGAGCACGGGTGCGCGTTCTGGGTTGAACGTTTGGTTTTGCAGTTGTGATGCTGGAACCAACATGATGGAAGAAGACGAAGCTGTCGAGACGAAGTTGGACGTTGGTGACACGTGCGAGATGGACCGACCACGTTGGCATTTAAACGGAAGAAACACCAGATAATAAGTCGACGTATAGATGAATAAGTTCATGCAACTGTAATTATGTGTAACTGTTTTGTAATTGTAAATTAATGTGTAAATTAATGTGTAAATTAATGTGTAAATTAATGTGTAAATTAAGGTGTAAATTGGTGGGTCGATCGGGACGATCTCTCTTAAGAGGGGGGTTGTGTAGCGTTGCATAGGGAGACGCCCCGTGGACCGGTGACGTCATGGTGACGCCGACCAATGGTGGAGTCGGGCGTTGTGGCCAATGGCTACACCCGACTCCTTGACCAATGACTGTACTTGTTGACGTGTCATAAACGTGTATGCGCTGAGCGCTCTATGATATAAGAACGGTACGCTCTCGATCGGTGGGATTCGGATCCTGACCTCCACCGGACGAGCAGCAATAAAGACTTGGAACCTGCCTGCGTGTTTTCTTGTACCTCGACCTGACTCCACTTACCTTTGAATACTCTTCAATATAATTTTTTGTTTGTAAATAGATTTATATTATTTAATAAATAATTGTAAATACAAAATAACACACGTTTTTTTATAATCTACATCCCACAATTCACAATTGAAAAAAAAAGTCACTTAATGATTAGTGGGTAAATTACATTGCGCCTGTGGCATCCGAAACGCTTAATCCGCCACTGGATATATGTAAAATATGTATATGGAAAAATACTTCACCATCAAAAACGATATTACATATTTTGATTTAAATAATTTTGAAATTATTAGTGCAAAAGTGCCATCTATCCGGCAATGTAAAAATTTTACATTCGACCAATAATCATGAAATTAGGTGTCTTCGCGGTTCGATATCTTGCTATTCAACAAACCCGTATTCGACGAACTAGTGAAACATTTTGTAAGCACCATTTCATAAATTATTATTCATTGATGATATAAATGCATACGTATATTTTCGTTTGGATTGACTAATTTTATATTTTTATTTATCAGCATCCATTTCGAATTAAATACGACAATTTTTGAATTGCAGTAGCGAAAATATTGTCATGACCGAACAGACGTTTAAAAATATTGGTGGCCCTGAAAAGGGCCGTTTTTGATGTAGACAAGACTTGTTTATCGTTTAAGCTTTCTTTTCGGTTTTCTTGGGCAACAAGACAGCTTGGATGTTGGGCAGGACGCCTCCTTGAGCGATGGTCACTCCGGAGAGCAATTTGTTCAACTCCTCGTCGTTGCGGATGGCCAGTTGGAGATGGCGGGGGATGATTCTGGTCTTCTTGTTGTCGCGAGCGGCGTTTCCGGCCAACTCGAGGACTTCAGCGGCCAAATATTCCATGACGGCGGCCAAGTAGACGGGGGCTCCGGCTCCCACGCGCTCCGCGTAATTGCCTTTCCTCAGCAGACGATGGATCCTGCCCACGGGGAACTGCAGACCAGCTCGGCTGGAGCGCGACTTTGCCTTTCCCTTCACCTTGCCTCCTTTTCCACGGCCGGACATGACGAGTTGGAGTTGTGTGTAGCGACGGAGTGAATGCGAGCACGGTGCGGACTAGCGCACGGTGCGAGAGACGGCGAGCGAATGACAAAAATTTGGATCCGCGTGTATTTATCAACACGACCGCAACGTACACGCGTTTGTGCAATACAGACACATCTGCCGTCGACGCGGAGGGGCGAAGTAATCAATAGCAAATTTTAGCAGTTTGAAATTCATTCTGAATAGGCTTGGGCATAGTAGTTCGCAACTGAGATCGCTCAGTTTAGTTCGCCGCTCCTAAACGAACTAGTTCGCTCTTCTAGTTCGCCAGCTCCCAGCTCGAATCAGTGAAAGGCAGATCGTTCGCTCGTTCGTTCGTTCGTTCGCGTGATCGTTCGCTCGTTCGTTCGCTCGCAGATCGTTCGCTCGTTTTGGCTCGATGAAAGAATAACACATGACGCAAAAAAGAAAACAATGTAACGTACGCCCCCGCAGCCGAAGGAGTGGGGGGAAACTACCCCCGCCCTCGGATGCTGGGGAGTGGGAGAAAGTACCGCTACTTTCTCAGCTATAAAAGAAGCGCCCTTTCCTTCGGAAGTCGAGTCGGACCACAGCTTTCTCTGAGAACTGTCGTTTCCTTTAGACTCCCATCTCTGCTGGTCTTTCCCTGTTCAGTCAAAGCCACCCACTTCACCCCACGTTACACTGGTGTCAGAAGTGTTTGACCTGAGCCGCAAAAGGAATACACCACGCAAAGATGCCCCCAAAAAGGAGACAGGCATCTCCTCACCAGTTGGACGATCCATCACGTGTGGAACGTCTGGAGGAGCAGATGGCGCGACTCGTCGCGCTTCTCGAGAGGGACACCACAACACGCACGCCAGCGATTCCGGCAAGCCCTTCAACGAGGGTCCCAGCGGTTCCGGCGAGCACACTGAGTCCCTCGTCATCAGTATGCAGAAACGACGCTACTCCACGACCTGTCACCGACCCCATGCTAGGAAGCACCATCCACAAGCAACCGACCGAGCTTCCTGTTTTCGACGGAACGGGCGACGTAGAACGATTCATCCGCGAATTTGAAATCGTGTCACGAGCCCTACGCTGCGAACCGACGGCAAACTCACTCATTCTCGCTCTACGAGGTCAAGCGAGAATATTCCTCATCGACGAAGTACCGAAAGAAGCGTACGAAGCGTACGAGGAGCTGAGGGAGAGGCTGGTGAAGCGCTTCAAATCTTCGCCACACCCGTACGACGCATTCCGTGACCTAATTTCCCCGTCGATCCGCAACAACGACGACATAGAAGCTCGGTTCGCGGACATCCGTCGAAAAAGGATGGAGGCCTTTCCAGAGCCTATCCCGTTGGACGTCCTGGACAAGATACTCCTCATATTGTCGTTTCACGACGAGGATATCCGCGCTGCCGTCTTCACCGCAGATCCGAAGACCCCACTGCAGGAGCTGTTACGGCTCGCAAAACACGCGAGGGATGCGAAACGGCTGAGGAGTCAAGGGAGGGGGGCGGCCAACAGACCAGCCCAAGACCACCAGCCTCACTTCAATACCGCAGCTCGAAACGCCAGCAGACCTCCCTGGCAAGCGGAGGGCCGTAACGGCAACAGACCGCCCTGGCAAGGGCAAAGGAACTGCCGAAACTGCGGAAGCCCACAATGTCGCGGGCGGAACTGTCCGAAGGTACGGGCAGTCGAGAACGCCTCCGACGAGGAAGAGGTGCGATCCCAGTCGGGAAAAGAATAATGGTCAGTTCCACACGGGCAGGACTGATCATCGAAAATGAAGAAAAGCCCGTCCCAGTGTTAGGGAGCGTCGGCGACTCACCTTTCGTATTGGACACCGAAGGCGAGATCGGAGGAGTACCATGTAGGGTACTGTTGGATACCGGGGCAAGCGTCTCCGTTATCTCCAGCAAACTGTTCGCCAAAATTCCCCGCGAACATAGAAAAAGGGTGAACGACAAAAGGGAAAGAATACGAGTCGCAGACGGTCGACACGTAGCGATCTACGTATGGGCCGAGACTACGTTGGCAATTAAAGGCACACAAGCGAGATGGAAATTTGCCGTCACTGATTTCTCCTCAGAGGTCATCATGGGGATGGATCTCCTGCGCCACCTCAATACGATCGTCGAACTGGGAGGAACCACGACAAGGGTCACTTTCCGGAACGAAATTGCGCCCCATCGACCAGTAAGTTCAGTCCATTCGTGTCAGGAAATAAAAAGACACGAACTGAACGGAAAGCGACAAGACGACCTGCCCCGCCAACTGGACGCTGCTATCATCGACCTACCACCTGGAAAACGGTCGACGATCGTCAACTCCCTCCTCCAGCATCGACAAGCCTTCGCCCAAAGCGACCGGGACTTAAGCCAAGTCCATAAAGGGAGCCATCGAATAAATAGCGGCGACGCCGCCCCCATCAAACAGGCCCATCGCAGAATACCGCTGCACAAGAAGACAGAGGTACGGTCCCTCATCAACGACTTGCTGACAAGACAAATCATCGAACCAGCAGCCGGTCCCTGGGCCTCCCCCATCGTATTGGTCACGAAAAAGACCGGCGAGTTGCGCCTCTGCGTTGACTATCGTCGGTTAAACGCCGTGACAACGAAAGATTCGTTCCCGATGCCACGAATGGACGACGTTCTGGACAGACTCGCGGGTGCCAAATTTTTCTCGACGTTGGACCTGCAGAGTGGTTTTTGGCAAGTCCCAGTCGAAGAGAAAGACCGACCAAAAACCGCCTTTACCACTGAATTTGGTCTGTTCCAATTCCGTGTCATGCCTTTCGGCCTCTGCAACGCGCCTGCCACATTCTCCCGGCTAATGGAAGACATTCTCGGCGACCTGACCGGATCAACCTTGGTATATCTCGACGACATCATCATATATAGTCCGACCCCAGAGGCCCACTTGGAACACATCCAGACGGTCCTCAAACGCCTACTTGCGGTCGGACTCAAAATAAATACGCGGAAGTGCCAGCTGTTTAGGAATGAGGTCTGCTTCCTTGGCCATAAAATCAGCTCCCACGGCGTCTGCACGGATCCAGAGAAGACAAAAGCCGTGAGAGAGTGGCCCACCCCCAAATCGAAGGCACAACTCCGCAGCTTCTTAGGCCTCTGCACCTATTACCGGAGGTTTGTGCAAGGGTTTGCGCAAACGGCGAAACCACTGCATCGTCTCACGGAGGAGAAAACAGTCTTCACGTGGGACCAAGACTGTGAGCATGCCTTCAATGCCCTCAAAAACGCTCTGACAAATGCGGAAACAATGGCATTCCCCCGACCCGAGGGAATCTATATTCTGGACGCGGATGCCAGTCAACATGCCATCGGAGCCGTGCTCTCCCAAGTTCAAGACGGCGAGGAGAAGGTGATCGGGTACTATAGTCGCACCTTGAAGGCACCGGAACGGAACTACTGCGTCACCCGGAAAGAGCTGCTCGCCATCGTCGACGCAGTAGAGCACTTCCACCACTACCTGTACGGAAGCCCCTTCACACTCCGAACCGATCACGCCGCACTGACGTGGCTCCGCAGCTTCAGAAAACCTGAAGGTCAATGGGCCCGCTGGTTGCAACGACTGGGACAGTACCACATGGACGTACAGCATCGAGCAGGGAAGAAACACGGCAACGCCGACGCCCTCTCTAGACGTCCATGTGACCCAGACTGCCCGAAATGCGCGAAAATAGAGAGTGAGCAAATAGCACCCGAAGCCAAACTCGTCACTCTAGGGAACCCACAAAGTCCCCAGGCCACCGACTCCACAATCTCACGCTTCATCGCATGGAAAGAGTCCGGGAGACGACCACTGTGGGAAGAAGTTTCGGCAGAAGAACCCGAAGTTCGGATTCTATGGGCCCAGTGGGACGCACTAACTGTCGACCAGGGTCAGCTCTTCCGGCGATGGGAAAGCCCAAACGGCGAGCGTCAGATCCTGCAATTGGTCATTCCCGAGAGCCACACAAATGAAATCCTATGGGAGATGCACAGTTCCCCGACTGGCGGACACTTCGGCGTCAATAAAACGCTAAAGAATGTCCGCCGCCGATACTACTGGCCAACATGCCGCCCCGACGTTATAAAATGGTGCGAAAAATGCCCCAGGTGTGCAGCGCAAAACGGACCACATACGAGGAACAGGGCGGCCATGCGGCAATACGTGTCAGGGGCACCGATGGACCGAATGGCGATCGACATATTGGGACCGCTACCGGTTACCAATAGGGGGAACCGTTACGTACTAGTGGCCGCTGATTACTTCACAAAGTGGCCAGAAGCCATTCCCTTACCGGACCAAGAGGCGGAAACGGTAGCGGAAGCCCTAGTAACCCATGTCTTCGCCAAACTGGGCACACCTCGAGAACTGCACTCCGATCAAGGCCGTAATTTTGAAGCCCGAGTCTTTGCCGAAACGCTAGATAAATTGGGCATCTGCAAAACTCGGACGACCCCTTACCACCCTCAGTCGGACGGGATGATCGAGAGGTTAAACCGCACTCTACTGGGATACCTCCGGAAATTCCTGTCCTACTACGACGAGGAGGCAGAACGAGACTGGGACACGATGCTGTCCCCGTTCCTCATGGCTTACCGCTCAACCCCACACGACGCGACAGGAGAGTCGCCAGCCCTGATGATGTTCGGCAGGGAAATGCGCCTTCCGCCCCAACTTATCTACGGCGGACCCCCGGACAGTATACCCGAGCAATCAGCCCACAAATACGTCCAAAATCTCATAGAAGGGATGGCGGAAACGCACAAATTCGCTCGGAAACACCTCCAGAAGACGCATAAAAGAATGAAAGCGGCTTACGACGGGAGGATCTGGGAACCACGATACGAAGAGGGCGATCGCGTTTGGTTGCACAACCCAGCCAAGAAGCCCGGTCGCACCCTTAAACTCCAATCCCCTTGGGAAGGTCCGTTCCGGATTATTAAGAGGATCAGCGACGTTGTCTATCGGATCCGCCGGGAAACAGGGAACTCCCGGTATCTGGTGGTACACGTCAACAGATTAGCGCGATACCTCGCAACACCGGATCCGATCTAAAATTAAAACCCCGTATTGTATTTCCTTGTATTTGTTTATTTATTGTATTTGCTTGTATTTGTTTGTATATGCTTTTGTACATTAATAAATCGCTCGAGACGACCGATCCTGAAGGAGAGGGCAGTGTAACGTACGCCCCCGCAGCCGAAGGAGTGGGGGGAAACTACCCCCGCCCTCGGATGCTGGGGAGTGGGAGAAAGTACCGCTACTTTCTCAGCTATAAAAGAAGCGCCCTTTCCTTCGGAAGTCGAGTCGGACCACAGCTTTCTCTGAGAACTGTCGTTTCCTTTAGACTCCCATCTCTGCTGGTCTTTCCCTGTTCAGTCAAAGCCACCCACTTCACCCCACGTTACAACAAAAATAATCAAATTTTTTATATTTTTTTAGAAATAATCAACAATTATATAACTATTAGGTACTGGTTAGTTCTTATAAAAAATATCACTTACACTTATAAAGTTGTTACCTAACAATTAAACATAATGACTTGTTTGAGTGAGATCGTATGTATAAAAAAAAATAAAATGGAAAAAAAATATTACATATTACTGTGTAAAAATATCAATTTGGACACTTTATTCGATGACAGTAGTGTTCTACGTTCATTAAGGACTTGACCCGTCGCTGAAAAAACGCGTTCGCAGGGCACAGATGTTGCTACGACACAAAATCTTTTCAAAACATACGCGTAAACGTGAGGGTATATCAAACGACGTTCATGCCACCATTGAAGCGGATCTTCTTTACGATTTAGATACTCTTCATTTAGGTATTTATCTAATTCGCGAATGCCAGCAGCAAGCTGGTTATCTGGCCTAGTAATTTTTTGTATCTCTTGGTCGTATTCATCCCATATGCAGCTATTTTTATTACTAGGTATAGATGTTGATGCGTCGCTGGAAGTAGGAACAGCCTCTGGAGTATCCCCTTGAACTAATTGTACTTGGCCGATTTTATTTCTAAGGGCTTGTACTACCATTTCACAGGCTCTTTGATTTTTGAATCCCCTCGTCTTAAATCGAGGATCCAAAATCGTACACTCTGCGTATAACATATTCTTCTCTATATCTTTGAAACGATCTTCCATGCCTTTCTTTAGCAGAGACTGCACATCAACTATTTTTGTATTGTAAGAAACATGTCTTTGTAAAAAATTTTTTAGTAAATTACATAAAATTATTATTTTAGATAAAGTGACGTTTTTCTCGGCACTTATTTCTACGGTAATCTCGTAGAATGGACTGAGTAACGGTAAAACTTCCTCTATTACTTCCCAGTCCCCTTCATTTAAAGTTAAATCAGGGCGTAGAAGTGCAACGGTAGCAATCACTGCATCCTTTACCTGTACTATTCGCTTGAGCATGTCAAAAGTGGAATTCCAGCGGGTTTGTACATCCTGCTTGAGCTTAAGAACAGGCAAATTCATTTGCTGCTGCGTAGCAGCCAATTTATGTTTTCCTTGTGTGCTACGATTAAAAAACTCGACAATATTTTTAACTCTTCCCAAAACGTCACATATCTTTTTCGTAGCTTCTTGTACAACAAGATTTAGAGAGTGAGCGAAACATGAGATGGACCGCCAATCACCAAGTCTAACAGCAGATAAGATATTTGCTGCATTATCGCTAACAATGGCGGCAACTTTGTGTGAAATGTTCCACTCTGCCATAACAACTTTCATAAAGTCGCACAAGTTTTGACTAGTATGTCGCTCTTTATAATTGATACAACCAAGTAATACTGAGTGAAGTTTAGTCTCTTCATTTATAAAATGAGCTACAATAGCTATATAGCTGTCGTTATTTCTAGACGTCCAACCATCAGTACTAAGAGACAACGCTGGTGCTGCTTGTACCTTTATTTTTGCTTCAGCCATGACGTCATTGTGAATTCTTGACATTAAATTTTCCGATAACGTTTTTCTTGATGGTAGTTTATAGCCTGGGCATTGAGAAACTAATTCAATAAGCTTACGAAATTCTGTTTCTTCTACGATTCTTAAGGCGTGATGCCCTTTAGCTACCATCTTGACAAGTTGTTTATCAATTTGCTCAATCTTTCGAACTGGCGGTGGTCTACGAATGTATTGGGTCATCGATTGTTGGGAGTCTACTATATTTGATGATGCTGAAATTATATTCTCTGATTCACATGTGCTTTGACTTGATTGAAGTGAGTTTAAACTAGGTAATATCGGTGTTTGTCTTTCAGCAGTTAATGGGATCAAAAGGTGTTTTGTTTTCATATGTCGGGTTAAATTACCATTAGATCCGCCCGCAATACTTATTATTGTTGAACAATGGTTACATTTCGCTTTTTTATTATCAATGTCTTCTGTAAAATGAGTCCACAAGGGGCTATGTTTTCTTTTTGATGACATCGTAACAAATAGCCTATAACAAAACACATTAACCCTATACGTAAACTATTTTTAAAGTATATTAAAGAAATGAATAAATTGTTATTATACATTAGAAGCATAAGCTACCTGATAACGACAGAGTCTTATTATTTTAAAATTTGTTTAACGTTCGGTTAACGTCACTCTCGTTCATTCGGTCACAAACTAATGAAATTCTTGTGTAGTTCGCGAACGAACTGTCTTGTGTAGTTCGCGAACGAACTAGATCGTAAGAGTGAACGAGCGCATGTGCAGTGAGCGAGCGGCAGTAAGTGTTGTGCCGTCCCACTCTCGCTCATTCGGTCACGAACTAGTGAACTAAGGAACGAGGAGTGAGGGAACTAGTTCGACTAGTTCACCTGTGGGAGCGCTCTTACGACCTAGTTCGTTCGCGAACTACACAAGCCTAATTCTGAAGCGTTCTCTCGTATCGATAGCGTCCCTTTGGATCACTGCGATACACGATGCCACCCAAGGGGAGTGGAAAAGCCGCGAAGAAATCTGGAGGCAAAGCCCAGAAGAATATCTCCAAGGGGGATGGAAAGAAGAAGAACAAGCGCAGGAGGAAGGAGAGTTACGCCATCTACATCTACAAGGTGTTGAAGCAGGTGCACCCCGACACCGGCATCTCGTCGAAGGCGATGAGCATCATGAACAGCTTCGTCAACGACATCTTCGAACGCATCGCAGCCGAGGCTTCTCGTCTCGCCCACTACAACAAGCGCTCCACCATCACTTCTCGGGAAATTCAGACCGCAGTCCGTCTCCTGCTTCCAGGAGAGTTGGCCAAGCACGCCGTCTCTGAAGGCACCAAAGCCGTCACCAAGTACACCAGCTCCAAGTAGACGCCAACGTTCTAACGTTGAAGAAAATCAAAAGGCCCTTTTCAGGGCCACCAATGCTCTTTACAAATAAAAATTTGGTTTAAAATGAACAGTTTCATCATTTGCATATTGGTAATTTTTTACTGCACTTTGTGGTGTAATCATCCTTTTATTCTAATGGCTTAACAACTAGCGATTAGCAGTCCCGACTACCTACTTTTTTTGTTGTGCTATATTTTTTCGTACCTGCTATTTTCAAATATCAATGCCTACTCAGTCCTAATGCGTTTTTTTACAAACTTTTACGTTTTCAATCATTCTTCAAGTAGTTTTATGACCGCTTCTCATAATTCTACCTTTTTTGCATCCCCTGTGCTGTTACCTTTTTTTACATACCTCCTTTTAGCTTCACTTATTTTAAGTGTACAATGATTCTTTTTTGCAGTTTGCCACCTAATTTATATATTGTGATCAACACGATCATAAATCACCACAATTATTTTAGCTATTACTTAAAAGCACTTCGCATTTCATCGAACACCTTTTACTTCAATTTCAAGGGTCTCCTGCGAAACATCAATTCCTTTTCTGTACGTGTCATCGGCTTGGTACTAGGTAAACATGAAATTGAAATGAATAAAATTCGCGATTCCACATTCAAGAAGTTACACCTAAATTATTGTAATACTGCTACTAATAAAGACTGTTAACGTCAAACGTGCTACGTCGCACATAACATATTTGAATCCTTTTTATTGGTGTTAAAATGGAAAATGAAACAAACTCCCCCGTGAATGCATATGCACATATACCACGGACAAATTCCAAAAAAACGTTGCTTTTTGATGATGTCAAAATATTAACCAACTTTATGTAAAAGAGTTTGGTAGCCCTGAAAAGGGCTTTTTAAATTGAGTTTTACGTCAATAGGCGATGGTCGTCGTAATGCTGCGAGATTACTTCTTAGCGGCCGTCCTCTTGATGGCCTTGCTCTTGGCGGCGACTCCGGCCTTCTTGGGTTTGGGCGCTTTGGGCTTCTTTGTCGGGGGCTTCGTGGTGGTCTTGGCCTTAGTGGGGGTTTTAGACTTGGCGGCCTTCTTAGCCGGAGAAGCGGCGGCAGTCGTTTTCTTGGCAGCGGCTTTCTTGGGCTTGACTGCAGCGGCTGTAGTTTTCTTAGCTGCGGCGGGTTTGCGCTTCTGCACGCGTCCGGCTGCCTTGGCGGGGCTCTTAGCGGCGGCTGCGACTTTCTTGGGGGCGGCTTTGGTCTTCTTAGCGGCGGGGGCGCCCTTCGCTTTGGCCTCCAGTTTGAAACTTCCAGCAGCGCCTTTGCCTTTGGTGCGAACCAGAGTGCCAGAGTCGACCGCGCCCTTCAGGTACTTTCTGATGAAAGGAGCCAGTTTGTCGGCGTCCACCTTGTAGTTGGCCGAAATGAACTTCTTGATGGCCTGGAGTGAGGATCCACCCCTTTCCTTGAGATCCGAGATAGCGTTGTTGACCATTTCCGAGGTCTTGGGATGAGTGGGCTTCTTCTGAGGCTTCTTGACGGCTGCGACTTTGGACTTCTTGGCCGGAGTCGTCGGTAGAGGAGAGGCTGCGACTGGAGATGCGGTGTCTGCCATATTAGTTCTTCCCAGTTTGAGGATTGAAGAGAGAGTTTGAGAACGAGCGTTTCGAGTCGAGACGCGAGCGAATTTCATCGTTGCACGATCGGGGCATTGAGCGCTCGACGGAGCTCGCCGAACTTACGCGTTCGCCCTGTTCAGATTCTTCATCAAATCGTTCTCATTTCTGCTTCGCCTTGTCCCAAAATCTAGGTTTTCTTAAAAAACTGCGCAATTTAATCGTTGCGTTGAAAACGGCAATCGTTTATAAGGGTTTTATCTTCGTAAAAAGCTAAAATCTGTTGTTCAATTCGCATCAGCTTGAAATCAATGACTGATTCAATTTCAGAATGCATCCGCATCGTCACGCGGAGTGTCATTAAATGTGGAATAAATACACAATTTAAATGTTTACAACTGTTTTTACTGTCTAATATCGTTCTTAAATATTTAGATAAATGTCCAAAAGCTATTTCAAGTGTATAATTAACGTAATAAAGTAATGAGATGAAATTGAAACCACCAATCGTAACACACAGAACAGTCACTTCAGTCTTCGATACTCGACAATACAAATTATCATTTCTGCTTCGCTTAGTCCCAAAATTGCCAATTTTCTAAAAAAGTATTTAAATTAATCGATGTATTTAAAACATCAATTGTAAATTATGATTATATCGCCTTAAAATACTAAAATTCTTTATATAATTCACGTTAGCACACGAGCAATGACAAATTCAATTTAAAAATGAGTCCGCACCATCACGTGGAGCGTCGTTAAAAATGAAATATTAATGTATTTTAATAGTTTACATCTGTAATCAATGTCGAATATTATTCTTAAACATTTTAATAACAATATTAAAGTCATCTTTAATACATTAGTATGTTAATAAATGAATTAGATGATATTGAAACAAACAATCGTAATACACAGAACGATCTATAATCTTTATTATCAATTGACGCCTTCAATCTTTTCCTTTATCTAAAAATATCATTTATTAATTCTTAGTGCTTATATATATAAATTATAAACCAAAATATTATTATTGAAAATTCGAAAGATTCTTAAAAAAAAATTTCCGATTAATGACATCGATTTGACCTTACTTTTACTTTAAAACAGGATGATTCAAATGGCGTGCAGATTTTAAATGTTTAAAATTAATCCGTGTCCTTCCATAATTATCAAAAACATGCTTTGTAATGAATTTCTGTGTTATTTAATTTTGAACTTGGAAATCCTAAATCACTGCTATACCATTTAATAAATGATATGAGATTGCGGAAAACATCCAATATAGTTAGTTATATTGGGTTACATCTCAATTTGTACTCTACATACATACGTGGATCAATTTTATTTTGCAATATAGCCGGAAAAATGCTAATAAACGTTGTATTTTCTATTTTTATATATAAAATAAATAAGAATACTATCCGTTAAGCATTGAAAAAAAATGCATTGAACACAGGTCGTGTAATCCATGCCAATGTTTATAAAGACAGTTTTACACTGGAATTTCTGAATTTATAACCATAGCAGAATTTCCCGGTGGAAAGCCTTATCTGTTGAGTACTTTAGATTGTGGCTTGATATTTAGATTGTGAGCATTTCATTTTAAAAACAATGAGGATGGAACTAGTTTTGGAAAAATACATTCATTAATAGACTTTTTTTGTTTATTTTATATTGTTGATATATTGGATTCTAACCAAATCTTTACAAAACTCGAAATCTTCAACGGTACGTATCTAAGGTAGATATCTAGGGTTTTGTTTGTGGATTAGCTACAATTTTTATACCTGCTTTCTGTTGGATTTCTAAATAATTCTAGTTGTAAATGTTGGCGAAATTTTTAGCGTGGCGGGCTTTCAACAGAAAATAACTCGACACACAAAGGGTTAATAAATGTCTTTAATTGGCCAACATGCTATTTACTAATGTAAATATTCGTTCAATGGGGGATTTAAATCCAGGAAAATAAGAAAAATTCAACGTTTATATTATCTGTTCATTTCTCAACCCACCTACAAACACATGTATGTATGTATGTATGATGCAGGGTTTGTCATTTTGTCGAAATTCTTCGATCCTTTCATATGACATAACTTAAGTACACGAAACTTCATCGCATAATTCGCCAAGTATCAGGACAATTTTAGAATATAAATAGATGCGAAGGACGTATAAACACATACACAACGAAAAAATATGCTAAAATGAGTTGTTCATTCACAGACAAGGCCATCATAATCCTAATGAAATAAATGTATTTACCGATATATCGGTTATACTATAAGCCTTATAGGGTAAATGTACGCAAGGTAGTAGCTTGATAAATTTTATTAAGCGTAATCTGTAATGTAAATATCATATGTGTAGCTCAGATGAAAGTCTAGAACCGAAAACTTTGTAAATGGTTTGGTGGCCCTGAAAAGGGCCGTTGTTGTTGTCGATGTCAATTGATTTGTTTGTTTAACCGCCGAATCCGTAGAGGGTGCGTCCTTGTCTCTTGAGGGCGTAGACCACGTCCATGGCAGTGACGGTCTTGCGCTTGGCGTGCTCGGTGTAGGTGACGGCATCCCTGATCACGTTTTCCAGGAACACCTTGAGGACGCCTCTGGTCTCCTCGTAGATCAGACCCGAGATACGCTTGACTCCTCCACGACGAGCGAGACGTCTGATGGCAGGTTTGGTGATGCCCTGGATGTTGTCTCGCAACACCTTCCTGTGACGCTTAGCGCCCCCTTTTCCCAATCCCTTTCCTCCCTTTCCGCGACCGGTCATCCTGAATCTGTGAAGTGTTGGTGGAACGAGAGTGAGAGCTAGACAGACGTCCGAACAGGACGAACTCCGGCGAGCGAATGAGTCTCGAGTAGTGGGTAATATTTTTATAGATAGTTCCATGGAGTTTACTCCATGCCTATCGATCTAGCGAATTATATGGGATCCGATTCGCGGTGATGTTGTGGTGCGGGCTGGCGGCTGCTCGCATTGCTGTTTTGAATGGCTAGAACACTAAGCATAGGTTAGTGCATTAACTATGGGATACTGTTACGGTTAGTATGGTTAGTTTTATTATTAGAGGCTATAGTATTATGTTAGTGGTTTGGTTAACTTAACTTATGGTTACTGTTGTCATAATATATATTTACAGATTAATTCTATCTATCCTAGTTTAGCCTATACCCATCTTCAAGATGTCGATGGGCCTTTGATTGATCGTGAGTTTGGTCTCACTGAGGGAATTTATCAGAGGGTTGTCTATCTTGCCGAGAGACTTGAAGTAGTTCACGGCAAGTTTGTGTACGTGTTTGTCAAGGTGGTCAATGTTTAGGTCATTGTGAATTATAGTGTTTCTTGTGTACCAGTCGTAGTTGCCCGCGGCACGCAAGAATTTGTTTTGAGCTGTCTGTAGTTTGAGTATGGATGTGTTGGAGATGGTAGTGTGAGCCCACACGGGGCTCGCGTACGTGATTTGTGGGCGGATGATAGATTTAAACAGCAAGCACTTGTTTTTAAGCGAGAGCTTGCTGTTGGGTTTGCATAGTGGGTAAAGCTTTGACGCAACTGCCCTAGCTCTGCGCACCGCGTTAGTGATGTGGGGTCTCCAGGTTAATTTGCGGTCGATTATTACCCCCAGGTAGCGGGTAGACGTGGTCCAGTTGACTGGTTGGTCGTTTATAATGACTGGCTTGGCTGGTTTGCACCGTTTTTTGCGTCTGGAGAAGAATATTGCCTGACTTTTATCCGGGTTGATTTTCATCAGCCATTTATCGTACCACGCTACCAGTTGGTCCGAGTACTTCTGGAGGGCGAGTGAGACTCCCTTGGGGCCGACGGAGCTCGCTAAGATGGCCGTGTCATCGGCGTACTGTGCGATGTTTGTGTACCTATGTGTAGGAGTGGGTATGTCGTGTGTGTAAAGGTTGAATAGCGTGGGGCCGAGGATGGAGCCTTGGGGTACGCCAGCGGAGATGCCTCGCTGAGTTGAAATGCGGTCCTTGAGTTTGACCTGAAATCTCCTTTCTCTTAGGAAGGATGCGATGGATCGTATTGAGTGGGGGGTGATGTTGGCAGCAATCATTTTGTAAAGGAGGCCAGAGTGCCAGACTTTATCGAAAGCTTTGGAAATGTCTAGGAAGATTGCTCCAGTAGACATGTTGTGGTCGAAGCCGTCTATAACGGTTTTAACAACTCTGTGAATCTGGTGAACGGCAGAATGTTGGGGTCTAAAACCAAATTGTGTTTTGGGAAGAAGGTCAATTTTTGCGATTTCGCTGTTGAGATTTGAGATTAGGATCCGTTCCAGGATCTTACTCAGTGAGGATAGCAAGCTGATTGGTCGGTAACTTGTTGCGAGGGAGGGGTTCGAGTAGGGTTTTCTGATGAGAATGACATTAGCGAGTTTCCATTGACTCGGAAAATAGCAGATTCTGTTGGTGGCATTTAGTATAGCTGTGAGTGCAGCGATGGCTTTTTGAGGGAGTTCTTTTAGAGCTTTGTTGGAGATTCCGTCAGGGCCAGGGGCCTTTTTGGCGGCGAGTCTCGACACTAAAACGCCCGTATTTATACTTTCGGTGGCAGTCTCTCATTATCACCAATTTTCCCAATAAATGCATACGATGATTTTCTTAAAAGAAACTTGCGACAGGGAATAGTAATATTTATTACACTTTATTCATGATTAATCAAAATTATAATTATAAGATATAATAAAAATCAATCGGGATTTCACTAGTTTTCAAACACGTTGTCAATATCAGTGTTTCTCAACGTTTTCAACTTATTGATTTATTATTTACAAACATATATAAATTTTGTTTTTACAAACCTCTTATATATTTCACTTCGCTCATTGGTTTGACAAGATATGTATATTATTTATTTATATAATTTTAGCTATTTACATAGATAATTATATCCTACATTCTTCCGATAGTTTTGAGACTTTGCCCTTTTTCGCGGTTTTATCAGCAATAGATATTCAAATCAATACCGCCAATACGATGGTGAAAAATAATCGTAATCGGGACGCGTAACCCTTTGAGTGCTGATGTCTTTTCTGTTGAAAGCCCGCCATGCTGAAAATTTCGCCAACATTTGCATCTAAAATTATTTAGAAATCCAATAGAAAGCAGGCAGTGGTGTCACCTCAATTTTGGAACAACGGGTTTCCAAATTTTTTTCAATTTATATATATATATATATATATATATATATTTCAAAAAAGGTCTTTTCTCTTAACCTGCTATGTAATCGACTGTGACCTTTTCGAATTTGTAACCGTCCAAAACAAGATTTGTATAATTTTTGACAAAATTATATGAATTTTAAAATTTCTAACGAGTTTCCGGAAACTTTTAATTTTTAACAACGGGTTTCTGGAAACCCATGGAAACCATTAGGGTGACACCACTGAAAGCAGGTACAAAAACCCAAAATCACCACTCAAAATAAATATTGAGTGGTGATTTATTTCACTCTCTAATATATCTTGCAACAATATAAAATAAACAAAAGAAGTCTATTGATGAATGTGTTTTTCCAAAACTAGTTGCATCTTCTTAATTGTTGTTAAAATGTAATGCTCACAATCCACATATGTGCCAAGGGATTCACTGTAAATTCGCCTAATGCAATTCGCCGAATTCGAGTATACCTAAGCGAGTAGGTCGAATATCAACATACCGAACGACGACCATACCTAATTTCATACTTACCTTACCTCAGTTTATCGAAATACAAATTGGTCGAATGAAGGTTGTTTTACGTTGAAGGATAGATGGCACTTTAGCATTGATAATTTCAAGATTATTTAAAACAAAATAATATATTAAGTTGTATTTTAAAATTTATATTTTATTAATAGATGAAGTCGATCACTGGCACGTATTTATTGTTTTTAAAAAATGTGCGTGTTTGGCTGTGTATTTTAGTGATAATTCAAACACCATTAAATATCTTTGAAACACTGAAACTTTTTACTGCGTATTAAAAATTTTAATCGTTGCGCTAATAAAATTTTAATTTTTTTTTTCATTTTCAAATCTGCCGGAAGTAGCATTATTTTTCTTTGAATTATTATATATCCTAGACCGTGTATCGAACTGAAATTTTATATCTATAACTTGTATTAACTTGTACGCTCGAACTTACACTATTTTTTGGACTTATTAATTAAATGTCTACTCTTATCGAAAAAATGAAGTCCTTCAATTAATATTACATAAATAACAAATAATCAATAAGTTTTATAAACCAGAAACGAGTCTTTTATTACATACAAATCTCAAAAATGCTGCGACTAATTGATTTTTTCGAAACTATTGGATACTCACATTAAACTAATAGTTGATAGTGTCATGCCGATTCGAATTGCAAGTCAAGTGCCGTTTTATTAAGTGATAAGCAATACTGTGTTACATTCATTGAAAGCCTAGGTTCTTTAAATCAATTTCATTAAGTAGATAGAAGAAACGGAATTCAGTGAAGAAATGTCATACTATGAACACTTACCATTTTACATATCGACTAATTCCGATAAGTCATATTTTAAACCCATTGTCATATGAAATAACTATTATATATGGGATAGATGAAACATATAGTGACTAATCAGAATATATTACAACTGGTAAATACACTTTTACTATACATATGTACTCTGTTAATCTTTTTCTTATATACATAGATATATACTTTTCACCCGAACACTAGAAAAAGTCAAAGATTTGTGGAAACATTTTGTTTCATTTGATACTTACTCTAGAGTAGTAGTAGTAGTGGGTAATATTTTATAGATAGTTCCATGGAGTTTACTCCATGCCTATCGATCTAGCGAATTATCTGGGATCCGATTCGCGGTGATGTTGTGGTGCGGGCTGGCGGCTGCTCGCATTGCTGATTTGGATGGCTAGAACACTAAGCATAGGTTAGTGCATTAACTATGGGATACTGTTACGGTTAGTATGGTTAGTTTTATATTTAGAGGCTATAGTATTATGTTAGTGGTTTGGTTAACTTAACTTATGGTTACTGTTGTCATAATATATATTTACAGATTAATTCTATCTATCCTAGTTTAGCCTATACCCATCTTCAAGATGTCGATGGGCCTTTGATTGATCGTGAGTTTGGTCTCACTGAGGGAATTGATCAGGGGATTGTCTATTTTGCCGAGAGACTTGAAGTAGTTCACGGCAAGTTTGTGTACGTGTTTGTCAAGGTGGTCAATGTTTAGGTCATTGTGAATTATAGTGTTTCTTGTGTACCAGTCGTAGTTGCCCGCGGCACGCAAGAATTTGTTTTGAACTGTCTGTAGTTTGAGTATGGATGTGTTGGAGATGGTAGTGTGAGCCCACACGGGGCTCGCGTACGTGATTTGTGGGCGGATGATAGATTTATACAGCAAGCACTTGTTTTTAAGCGAGAGCTTGCTGTTGGGTTTGCATAGTGGGTAAAGCTTTGACGCAACTGCCCTAGCTCTGCGCACCGCGTTAGTGATGTGGGGTCTCCAGGTTAATTTGCGGTCGATTATTACCCCCAGGTAGCGGGTAGACGTGGTCCAGTTGACTGGTTGGTCGTTTATAATGACTGGCTTGGCTGGTTTGCACCGTTTTTTGCGTCTGGAGAAGAATATTGCCTGACTTTTATCCGGGTTGATTTTCATCAGCCATTTATCGTACCACGCTACCAGTTGGTCCGAGTACTTCTGGAGGGCGAGTGAGACTCCCTTGGGGCCGACTGAGCTCGCTAAGATGGCCGTGTCATCGGCGTACTGTGCGATGTTTGTGTACCTATGTGTAGGAGTGGGTATGTCGTGTGTGTAAAGGTTGAATAGTGTGGGGCCGAGGATGGAGCCTTGGGGTACGCCAGCGGAGATGCCTCGCTGAGTTGAAATGCGGTCCTTGAGTTTGACCTGAAATCTCCTTTCTCTTAGGAAGGATGCGATGGATCGTATTGAGTGGGGGGTGATGTTGGCAGCAATCATTTTGTAAAGGAGGCCAGAGTGCCAGACTTTATCGAAAGCTTTGGAAATGTCTAGGAAGATTGCTCCAGTAGACATGTTGTGGTCGAAGCCGTCTATAACGGTTTCAACAACTCTGTGAATCTGGTGAACGGCAGAATGTTGGGGTCTAAAACCAAATTGTGTTTTGGGAAGAAGGTCAATTTTTGCGATTTCGCTGTTGAGATTTGAGATTAGGATCCGTTCCAGGATCTTACTCAGTGAGGATAGCAAGCTGATTGGTCGGTAACTTGTTGCGAGGGAGGGGTTCGAGTAGGGTTTTCTGATGAGAATGACATTAGCGAGTTTCCATTGACTCGGAAAATAGCAGATTCTGTTGGTGGCATTTAGTATAGCTGTGAGTGCAGCGATGGCTTTTTGAGGGAGTTCTTTTAGAGCTTTGTTGGAGATTCCGTCAGGGCCAGGGGCCTTTTTGGCGGCGATGCTTTTGATAATATTTAGGACTTCAAGCGGCGAAGTGGCGACAATGGGTACTGGGGCTGGGTTTTCGAGGTAGCTATTGACGGAGCTTTCAACCATTTGGCAAAAGTCGCTTTGCAGATTAGAGTTTGAGAGCGAGAATTGGTCCTGGAGACTGTCGGCTAGGGCTTCCGCTTTATCGGCGGTGGAGTAGACAAAATTATCTCCAACTTTGATCCTGTCGATCCTATTGCCGTTGCTTCTGAAGATTTTTGACAGTTTCCAGAAACCGTTATGTCCGTCTTCTAGCGCTCTGAGTTTGGTATCCCAGTTGTCGTTTCGTAGTTGCCACAAGGCGTTTTTAACGTCTTGTTGAAGTCTGTTCATTCGCTGTTTGAGGATTGGGTCCTTGTTTCTTTGGAATGCCTTCCTAGCTCTATTCTTAAGGCGAATAAGATCGCGAATGTCGGGTGGTAAAGCTTGCGGGTGCAGGGGAGAGTGGGGAGTGGTGGTGGTGCTGGCTTCTAGGGCTGACTGTATTTCGTCAGTGAGTACGTTAATAGCCGAGTCTATCTCTTGGGTGGTGTGAATCGAGTGGGGGTAAGTGACGGTGTGATGAAGGAGAGTTGAGAATTTCTCCCAAGATATGGTACTTCGGAGGATGGGGTTTATAGTTACGGGGGTGTTGGTGAGTTCTAGTATGACCGGGTGATGGTCGGAAGAGAGATCATTTACTACAGTCAAGGACTGCGCACCTGGAAAATTTTGAGTAAGAACGATGTCTAAGATATCAGGTCTACCTTTGAAGTTAATGGGGATTCTTGTGGGTTCATCTGGGGCCGTGACGGAGACTTTTGGGTTTGAGAGTTGGGAATAACTAAGGAGAATTTTCCCATTATTGTTAGTGGCTCGACTGTTCCATCTGGAATGTTTGGCGTTAAGGTCGCCTGCGGCAATGGTGGCTTTGTTGGTGTTGAATATGTTGTCTAAGTCTGTGGTGAGTAAGTGTTGATTTGGAGGGTTGTAGACTGCGTGGAGGATGAGTGGGGTGCCGGTGTTGGTCCAAACTTCTACCGACGTCAGTTCTATTCCTGTGGTGATCGGCCGCGGGGCCAAGTTGTGTTGGATCGTGTGTTTGATGAATATGGCAGTGCCGCCGGCGGCTTTGCCTATTCTGTCGTTTCTGTATGTAGTGTAGTTTGAAAAGTGTAGTCTATTACCGGGTTTGAGCCAAGTTTCGTTTACTAGTGCGATATCAATGGAGTGTTGGAGCAGAAATTGCTCGAATTCGACACGCTTGCAGAGTATGCTGCAAGCGTTCCAGTAAACGATCTTGAGGTAACAAGTCATTTTTTCTGTCGGGTGAGCATGATAAGGATGGCATTTATCGACTCAATGGACTGTTCGATTTTGCTCATCCGATTTGAAAGGTCTTGGTTTTGATTTGGGTTCCAGCTGGTGTTGATGTTGGTTTGTTGGGTGGGTGGGGTTAGGGGAGGAAAATTTGTGTCTACGTGTCTGTATTGCGGTACGTTGGTCTTCTTTGGTTGGGGGTGGGAGGGGTTGGGGTTTCGGGGTTGACTGGAGTTCTTCCTGCTTTTGTTGTTGGGATTTGAAGGGCAGCCTCTGTAGCTGGAAACGTGAGGGCCTCTGCAGCTGGTGCAGGTTGGGGTGGAGGCTGTTGACGCACAGTCAGTGGTCAAATGGGGTCCTGCACATTTGATGCATAAGGGGGCGACATTGCAGTTGTAGGAGCCATGTCCAAAGCCTTGGCAGCGGTGGCACTGCGGTACAGTGTCACCACGACGAAGTGATTCGATGCGAACCAGTTGGCCGAAAATGCTGGAGAGGTTGAATAATTTCTTCCCCTCTTCGTCGCGTGTGGTCTCGACTGTGAACATGGGCATGTTGCGCTTGTCACGTCGTGATTTCATGACGGTGGCTTTACTGGCTTTATAGCCAAGTTTGGCCAGCTCGGCGAGGACTTCCGATTCGGAGTAGTTGGGGTTAATGCCTCTAATGACTACTTTGAGCGGTTTATCTTCCGTTAGAGGGTGGGCATAAAACTGAAATTGTTGCTCTTGGAGCAATTTCGTGATTTTACGGTAATCATCGATGGTGAGAGGGGAGATTTTTACTCTGTTTTCAGAGTAGACGGCCGTGAACTTGTAGTCATGTTGTTTGAGTTTCCTTTGAACTGCCTTGTAGTCCGATGGCAGCCTAAGGAAGATTGGAGCAACCTTTGCTCTGTGGACATTTTGTGAAGGAGTGTCCGAGACGGTGTTTCCAGATGGGTGAGCGGGGCTTGCGGTTTGAGGGGGTGCACGAATTTGTGCTGTGCGAGGGGTTTGGGGCGTATTTGCCGACGGGGCGCTGGGGGCCGCTTGTTGGGTGGGCACGTCGCGAGTTGGACGCTTTTGGGTAACATTCCTGTTACGGATTATGCCAACCGGGAATAAATAGTCTTCCGGTTGTGGTGCGGGGGTTTTTGTAAGTGCGGGTACAGCTGCTGATGCAGGTGGGGACTTGGCAGTGGCGGTAACCTCCATTTTGTTGGAGTTGGATTCGGAATCGAAATCGGGGTCGGAGTCGAGTTCCGCGAGTGGCGCGTATCTGTTGCTATTGTGTGGGGGCGACTGTGGTTGTGTGCGTGTGGTGTTGGGCGGGCTTACCATTCTACGCTTACCGTTTTTTTTTTTAGGTGACGTCTGGGGGGATGTGGCCATGTCCTTCGTGGTCATCAACGACTGGGACTGCGTCATGTTTGACGCCAGGTTTCCCAGTTGGGCGGAGTGGGCTGCTTGGTCAGCAGCTCGTTGGGCTGCGTGAGTCGCGAGAATCGACTCGATGGTCTTTTTGAGGGAAGCGTTTTCTTCCTTCACGGTTCGAAACGCCTCCAATAGTTCACTGAAGTCGTCTCTAGTGTTTATTTTTTTTTGTTTTTGTGTTTGTGTATTAGTGTCCTTGTCACTACGACTATCACGATCACGTTGTGGTGGGTTACCCATCTTGTGGGTGGGTTTGTGGGTGGGTGAGTGTCACTGTCACTTGTCACTTGTCACTGTCACTATCACTGTGTGTTTTTTTTTTGTTACTGTTGTTAGGACAGCATCTCGTTCCCAGAGGGACACGTTCGAAGTATCGAGTCGTAGTTACATCGCGGTTTCGGCGATGCAGCTGTTAACGACACAGCTGTGTGTAACGCGGGAAACGACAACTACAGCGCGGCTGACGCCGAGGCGGTTTGGGGTACGTCCGTGCACTGCGGGCGCTGGGCGCGGACTAATGACTTACTCTAGAGAACAGCTGGCATTGTTATCATTAACAATCTTTGAGTTTTACTGAACAACATTTCAAATCTATTTTCAAACAAGAAATCGAACGGAAACAAACTATAAAATATAAATCACTCTTTATCTTCCGGCGACAATTAGTCTTAAATTTTAGAAGACTGAATTTGAAAATTATGATAAAGAAAAAGTAAATATATATTAATTATTTAAATAATGGGAATAAAAAGTACACAGTAACATTTTTAAAATTGAAAGAAATAGTCTTTTGAAAAATTTTGAATACACAATAATTATGATAAATATTAATAAACACGAAAACGTTAATTGTTTGGGAGTCATTCAGATAACAATCACATATATTCCAACATCTGGCAGGAACGAACGCATTTAGAAAGATTTCTTCTATTATGAGAAATTGTAAACAATTTTGTCGTTCAATTCTACAAAACCTTCCAAGAAGTACATACCTATGCATATTTTGAAACATCAAATACGGACCCCGCGCTTTGTCTTGGAGCGATATAGTACAAAGACTGTGAGAACCTTTTAAAAACATTCGTACAAATTTAATGTTAATACTAAAAAAATGCACTTTAATAGTTCTCGAAAATCTGCAATACAATACAGTGCAATAAAATTATTGAATGAAACTTTCTGAATATTTTTAATCAGTGTTCAATACTTAAAAAAAATATCCCGAAGTATTTACAGACCAATAAAACAATGTCAGTAAAACAGTTTTCAGACTTGTTAATTTCATAATACAGTTGTATGGAAATCGAATTTTCTGTGGCTTTCTCGAATCAAATCGAATTTTCTGTGAAGCGATTTTCGGCATATATAAAGAATGCCGCTTTCAATGCTTTCTAGGTATTTTATTTGCGACTGTTTGCCGATCAAATGGAAAATAAATATATTTTTATATTTTATTTTATTTTGATTTTGATTTTTAAATGCTTTTTATTATTACTAAATTATGTTCACAATACATCTTATATATATTTTAATAGCTACTGATCTACTGATCATTTTCTATTCAACAATTTTAATTTTATTTTATTTTATTTAAATTGGAACACATACGGAATAAAATATAAAAGAATTCATACCAGTAATAATTCATTTAGAATATTGTACTTCAGAAAAATGCCAAATTCACTATTTTATTTAATGTAATAATTAAACACTAGCAAAACTTTCCTGCAGTTGTTCTCACCAACCACAACCATTAATATGAATTACACATATGATTTAAGTGAAGTTATATTTCGCAATTGCAATCACATTATCCTAGAAAAGCACGAAACATTTCATTACTCAATATAATCAATTTCACCCTACTTATTTTATTTATTAAGTTTTGATAACATGGGATCAAATAAGGTAATGATTTTTTTTTAGACATTGGAAAACTATTTCTGAAGAGGAAAGGGATGGAATAACTGTGGAAACTACTGAGGATCCGTTTGCCCTACTCATCGAGCCGAGAATATGCTAACAACAAATAAATTTGTTGTTAGTAGATTTATGCCACAACTAATGGAACAGTATCAAATTTGTGTTAGCAAAATTTGATATGGGAGCTGTTTCGTTCACAGTTATCGTCGCAGGGAGGCAATTTGCTTTAGAGAATATGTCAAGATTAAAAATGCTGAATTCCATAATTTATTGATAAATATTACTTATACCATGTTATTTTTAAATTTTTCGTTCTAGTATATTTATAACTGAAATTTGGATTTAATGTACGTTTAAAATCCTAGCTGCACGCTTGAAACCCAATTATAAATGTGATATTAAATTCTGAACTAAAAAAGGAATTCAAAAAAATATGTGGCTTCAAATTTTTAAACTCTTTCCAATGTTAAATTTTATTTATCGCTGTGTGAATGAGCTGATAAGCATTACATTTTGTGCGAAACAATTAGACATGTCACAAGCTACAGTTATTGATTGAAATCATTATTTACTTTGGGTCTGTGTGGTGTCGCTAATAGAACAAGCAAATACCATGATCGGTGGAGAAGAGATGGTCATTGAAATTAGCAAAAGTCTTTTCGTTTATATATGTACGTACCAAATTTTTTGTAAAAAACTTCTATAGCTTCACACAGGAGTATTTTTATTACATACATGACTTGATACAATAGTCAATTTTCTTTAACGTTAGTTGTTTTACATATTGATTATTCATATATTGAAGAGAATTTGCGACAGTAATACATACATATATGTGTGTTGCCCATCTGTAATACCACCCATGAGTTTTTATTACATGAAAATGTTTATTATAAATTGGTTAATTTCTGTAACTTGATAAATAAATTATTTATTGTATTGCATGTTTCTTGTCTTGTTATTATTGTTTATATTTCATTGTGTTTTGCAATCTACAATACATATGTAGTATAAATTACTAACTGATTTATATTTGTTATGTATTCATCATAATTTATATTTATTACGTATATTTAAAATTATTAATTATTTATTATGGATATTGTATCAATCGTGGAAATTGTACTAGTCTGTCTATTATACATGCGTTTTCTTCTCACCTTCTTTTAATATTGATGATTGGAAAGCCAATTTTAATATATGTACAATAAAAAAAATCTGTATATCTTTTTTGATTCCTTTTTATTTTATTCCGTTTTATTACTTTATTTTATCATAAATTTTATTGTAAATATGTATGGTTGCTATATAATATAGTATAGTATATATAGCAAAAGGTAATACAAAGCTACAAAAGCAATTAATTTTTTCAATGTCCTTAATTTAGTTCACTCGCCATTAGGTGGGAAATCCTTTTTAAATCTTCTGTCGGGCGCAATATGGTGTATATAGAGTTTAAGGACTATTTGCAAAGAAATGTTATAACATTTATCTGTCTATGTTACTACGCCATCTGTTGATATCGCGTCGAAAAATTACTAAATAATAAAATTTACTACTATTGGTTTGAAACTCGGCTACTGCTGGTTTGAAATTCGAACTAAGGTGAATTTGTTTTTCGATATAAAGATATTAGACGAATTTACCATTCGGTCAATAGATTTTCGGTTAAAGCGTCATTAGTGGAATTGCATTAGGTGAATTGATTTAGGTGTATTGCATTCGACCAATTTACCTGCTCCCGTTTAATACTACCTGGAAAGGCTTTCAGCGCTAAGTATTCTTATTTATTTTTTACTTACTCCTTTACGTTTCACATGGCTTTCGTGTTAGTGGTCATTTTTATTTCTTATCAGATTGTTTTTTATATACTCAAAAAACAAAGCCTATCGGCGTATATTTCAAGCTTATGGACTTGTTGGAAAAACGCCAATCGGCGTTGCTCAGCATTCAATGGGTTAATACGAATCGAAAAAAATAGTTTAATTGTAACATCTAGGACATAAAACGTAAAATTTAATATATAAGCGGTGTTATATTTTGTTTATATTGTTAAAATATAAATATTTTTTATTATTGAATGCAAAAAAATACTGCATAATGGGTCTTCTCAGTTTGAGAGCTACTGTAAAAACGCACCAGGTGGTAGCGTTTGCCGCCCAAACTGACCAATCGCAGCACTTGCATATGTTATAAATATTTGTGCAATGCGGCCGGGGCCGCATTCGACGTTCGTCTTTCGTTCGGACAAGACGTTCCTCAGCACACTTGACAATGGCCCGTACCAAGCAGACTGCCCGTAAATCCACCGGAGGAAAGGCTCCCCGCAAACAACTGGCCACGAAAGCCGCTCGCAAGAGTGCGCCCGCCACCGGAGGAGTGAAGAAGCCCCATCGTTATCGGCCCGGAACTGTCGCGCTCCGAGAGATCCGTCGCTACCAGAAGAGCACTGAACTCCTCATCCGCAAGCTGCCTTTCCAGCGCCTGGTTCGTGAGATCGCCCAGGACTTCAAGACCGACCTGCGTTTCCAGAGCTCTGCCGTTATGGCCCTCCAGGAAGCTAGCGAGGCTTACCTCGTCGGTCTCTTCGAAGACACCAACCTGTGTGCCATCCACGCCAAGCGCGTCACCATTATGCCCAAAGACATCCAATTGGCTAGACGTATCCGCGGAGAACGCGCCTAGATATCTACTGACCTACTATTAAACAAAACGGCCCTTTTCAGGGCCACAAACAATATATTTCGGATTTATTTCTCATGATTTACGAATATAGTTTTCAGTCGCGATTTTCTAATCTGAACGGCCATACAAAGTCTCATGGTCTACAGTATCGAGTAAAAAATAGATTCTTTGTCATGGCCCGGCATATTCATCACATAATGCGTATGATGTTTTTAGCTGGGCAGGGATCGATCATCAACGTATGAAATAATAAAAATTAATCAGTAAGTATGTACGTTCATAGTGTGTATGAATTTCACGTTCAAATCAATTTAATGAAGTAGTTCCGACGCCGTCGGAATTAGTCCGTTTTTTGCAATAGCATCCGAATACGTGCTTTTCATATGTCCGTATCATTGAAAAGTTTGTGATCTTGATTAAATATACAATTAGTGGATTTTAGTTCAACAAAATTGGAGACTAATAGTTGGCATATACTATTACAACTTCGATTCCATAGCTCTTAGTTTTATTACAAGCTTCATATTCGCTTTTTAGCGTCCATTTTTTCTTTATTTTAAATACAACATATTTCTACATAATTTCGAAGATGAAAGTATTACCAATCATGATAATTTAAAAGCTAATAACGAGCCTTGTAAAAATTAGGATAATAAAGACAATCGGAAAAACGTGAAATTTAAATTAACAATATGCTTGAACACTAGACAGACAAACTGCGATGACAGTTGCCAGTATATCAAAAGGTTCTAAATTACTTTTTATATTTTCTAAATTATTTGAAGAGTAGTATTCATATATCTCGAAGCGTTGAGCCTGTGATTGTTGAAAAGGTGTTAAATAATAAGATTTTGCATTTTGAACCGGCCACAAATGCATTAAAAAGTGTATTCAATTATTTTAATGAATTAATTACAACAAAATGGTTGTGATCAATATCCGAGGTATTGCGATTTTAGTAAAATATGACACCAGCTGTATGGTTCCTGTAACGAATCACGTAACTCGTTCAAGCACCATTTCTTCTAAACTATTTCCATAATGAACGGGTAAAAGGGATATGTGATCTTATAATATGTATATTGATATACATTTGATTGGATTGACTATTTTAATTTTTTATTTTATCAGCATCCATTTGGATATTTGACGATTTTAACAATATTCCCATCCATTTCGAATTCAATACAATTTTTGAATTGCAGTAACGAAAATAATGTCATGACCGAACAGACGTTTAAAAATATTGGTGGCCCTGAAAAGGGCCGTTTTTGATGTAGAAAACAGACTTGTTTATCGTTTAAGCCTTCTTTTCGGTCTTCTTGGGCAACAAGACAGCTTGGATATTGGGCAGGACGCCTCCTTGAGCGATGGTCACTCCGGAGAGCAATTTGTTCAACTCCTCGTCGTTGCGGATGGCCAGTTGGAGATGGCGGGGGATGATTCTGGTCTTCTTGTTGTCGCGAGCGGCGTTTCCGGCCAACTCGAGGACTTCAGCGGCCAAATATTCCATGACGGCGGCCAAGTAGACGGGGGCTCCGGCTCCCACGCGCTCCGCGTAATTGCCTTTCCTCAGCAGACGATGGATCCTGCCCACGGGGAACTGCAGACCAGCTCGGCTGGAGCGCGACTTTGCCTTTCCCTTCACCTTGCCTCCTTTTCCACGGCCGGACATGACGAGTTGGAGTTGTGTGTAGCGACGGAGTGAAAGCGAGCACGGTGCGGACTAGCGCACGGTGCGAGAGACGGCGAGCGAATGACAAAAATTTGGATCCGCGTGTATTTATCAACACGACCGCAACGTACACGCGTTTGTGCAATACAGACACATCTGCCGTCGACGCGGAGGGGCGAAGTAACGATAACGAAAATTTTGCAGTTTGAAGCTCTCATTTCTCGCCCACGCACTTGCAGTGAACGGTCGTGCTCCGCAAAAACCAGCCGTGTCGCCGCAACAGCTACCTGCGCCGGTCATACTGTCGCAACCGCCAGAACCCAAAACATCAACCGAGTCGTCACAGCTACACATTCTAGCTGACGTCACTACTCGCTACCGGCATCAACCATGTCGGTAGCGACGTCGACGGACAGCGAAGGGAGCTCCCGGAGGAGCTCCGACAGCGAATACACCAGTGACGCCAGCAATGACAGCTCCAACAGAACTAAGGCTGTCATAAAAAAACTTAGAGCTCAAAACAATGAGCTGAAGGAGCGACTCTCCGCTCTCGAGAGTGCTTTCGAGGAAGCACGTGATGCCTATACGGCAGACCGCTTGGCTTTCGTAGCCGACAGGGCTGCATTACTCCAGCAGCTGAAGGACAAGGAGACTCCAGCAAAACAGCAGTCCGAGAAGTCTGCCACAGCCACGCCCCCCCCCACACCTCCAGCAATGGTGAAGAAGCGCCGTCTGGAATCATCTATCCCGCAGCCGCTACCACGTAGCACCACGCCCCCACCCCGCCCCGCTTCACCCATGCAAGTGGATAGCCCGGGGAAAAAAGAAAAAGTCAAAGGTAAGTCCACACCTACCCCACATATTCAAACTCCTCACAAAGTCGAGGAGAAGTCTCGCCCAGTTGGCATCAGGCGAATTGATGCCAACACACAACGCCGACTTTCACAACTCAACACGCCAACGCCAACAACAACACACACCCGCTCTAAACCACTCACTCAATTGACAGCCCCTAGCGCTTCATCCTCAACACCCCCCACCCCCTCAGTCCCCGCTCCACCTACAACTCGTGCCGCAACCCCCGCACCACCGGCGACTCGCCCCGCCCCATCAAGTTCGAGCGCAGCCCCCAGAGCAGCTCCAATTGCCACAAACGCCAAACCCAAGGTAGCCCCGGTTTTCCTCAAAAAGCCCTCTGACTACCCAACCGTTTACCGCAAACTCAAGGGGCGAAATCTGAAATTTGAATCTGTCTACAACAGTAGCACCGCCAAAATCACCCCCCTTACCATTGCCGATTACCGAGACATCACGAAATTTCTTGAAACAGAGAAATTCCAATTCTACGCCCATCCCCTAACTGAGGACAAACCTCTAAAAATTGTCATTCGAGGCATTAATCCCAGCTTCACTGAAACTGAAGTCCTCGAAGAAATAATTCACCTTGGCTACAAAGCCACTAAAGCCACCGTCATGAAATCACGACGTGACAAGCGCAACATGCCCATGTTCACAGTCGAGACCACACGTGACGAAGAGGGGAAGAAATTGTTCAACCTCTCCAGCATCTTCGGACAACAGGTTCGTACTGAATCGCTCCGTCGCGGAGACACTGTACCCCAGTGTCACCGCTGCCAGGGCTTCGGACACGGCTCCTATAACTGTCACATTGACCCCCTATGCATTAAATGCGCAGGCTCACACTTGACCACCCAGTGCGACTCCAATATTACTACCCCAGTCTGTACTAGTTGCAATGGTGCACACGTTTCCAGCTATAGAGGCTGCATCCTCAACCCTAACAACAAGAGCAAGAAAAGCACCCGCCAACCCCGAAACCCCACACCCCCCCAACCTCCAAAACCACACCACCCACATTACTCATATTCTCAATCAAACTTCCCGCCTCTAATTTCCACCACCCCAGACCCCCTGCCTAAAATAGTAGCCCTCCCTAAACAAACCAAAACAATCCAGAACCAAAACTCAACACCCTGGACGACTGAAAGCTTCAACCATATGCAGACGATGATGTCGACCATCCTAGCCCTACTTACACAACAACAAAAATGACTCGATACCTCAAGATCGTTTACTGGAACGCTTGCAGCATACTCAGCAAGCGGGTCGAATTCGAGCAATTCTTGCTCCAACACTCTATTGATATCGCACTAGTAAACGAAACTTGGCTCAAACCTGGCAATCGACTACACTTCCCAAACTACACTACATACAGAAACGACAGAATAGGCAAAGCCGCCGGCGGCACTGCCATATTCATCAAACACACAATTCAACACAACTTGGCCCCGCGGCCGATCACCACAGGGATAGAACTGACATCGGTAGAAGTCTGGACTAACACTGGCACCCCACTCATCCTCCACGCAGTTTACAACCCACCGAAACAACACTTACTCACCACAGACTTGGACAAAATATTCAACACTAACAAAGCCACCATTGCCGCAGGCGACCTTAACGCCAAACATTCCAGATGGAACAGTCAAGCCACTAACAAAAATGGGAAAACTCTCCTAAGTTATTCCCAACTCTCAAACCCAAAAGTCTCCGTTACGGCCCCAGACGAACCCACAAGAATCCCCACTAACTTCAAAGGCAGACCTGATATCTTAGACATCGTTCTAACTCAAAATTTTCCAGGTGCGCAGTCCTTGACTGTAGTAAATGATCTCTCTTCCGACCATCACCCGGTCATACTAGAACTCACCAACACCCCCGTAACTATAAACCCCATCCTCCGCAGTACCATATCTTGGGAGAAATTCTCAACTCTCCTTCATCACACCGTCACTTACCCCCACTCGATTCACACCACCCAAGATATAGACTCTGCTATTAACGTACTCACTGACGAAATACAGTCAGCCCTTGAAGCCAGCACCACCAGCACACCCCACTCTCCCCTGCACCCGCAAGCTTTACCCCCCGACATTCGCGATCTTATTCGCCTTAAGAATAGAGCTAGGAAGGCATTCCAAAGGAACAAGGACCCAATCCTCAAACAGCGAATGAACAGACTTCAACAAGACGTTAAAAACGCCTTGTGGCAACTACGAAACGACAACTGGGATACCAAACTCAGAGCGCTAGAAGACGGACATAACGGTTTCTGGAAACTGTCAAAAATCTTCAGAAGCAACGGCAATAGGATCGACAGGATCAAAGTTGGAGACAAGTTTGTCTACTCCACCGCCGATAAAGCGGAAGCCCTAGCTGACAGTCTCCAGGACCAATTTTCTCTCTCAAACTCTAACCTGCAAAGCGACTTTTGCCAAATGGTTGAAAGCTCCGTCAATAGCTACCTCGAAAACCCAGCCCCAGTACCCATTGTCGCCACCTCGCCGCTTGAAGTCCTAAACATCATCAAAACCATCGCTGCCAAAAAGGCCCCTGGCCCTGACGGAATTTCCAACAAAGCTCTAAAAGAACTCCCTCAAAAAGCCATCGCTGCACTCACAGCTATACTAAATGCCACCAACAGAATCTGCTACTTTCCGAGTCAATGGAAACTCGCCAATGTCATTCTCATCAGAAAACCCTACTCGAACCCCTCCCTCGCAACAAGCTACCGACCCATCAGCTTACTATCCTCACTGAGTAAGATCCTGGAACGGATCTTAATCTCAAATCTCAATAGCGAGATCACAAAAATTGACCTTCTTCCCAAAACACAATTTGGCTTTAGACCCCAACATTCTGCCGTTCACCAGATTCACAGAGTCGTTGAAACCGTGATAGACGGCTTCGACCGCAACATGTCTACTGGAGCAATCTTCCTAGACATTTCCAAAGCCTTCGATAAAGTTTGGCACTCTGGCCTCCTTTACAAAATGATTGCTGCCAACATCACTCCCCACTCAATACGATCTATCGCATCCTTCCTAAGGGAAAGGAAATTTCAGGTCAAACTCAAGGACCACATATCAACCCAGCGAGGCATCTCCGCTGGGGTACCCCAAGGCTCCATCCTCGGCCCCACGCTATTCAACCTGTACACACACGACATACCCACTCCTACACATAGGTACACAAACATCGCACAGTATGCCGATGACACTGCCATCTTAGCGAGCTCCGTCAGCCCCAAGGGTGTCTCGCTCGCCCTCCAGAAGTACTCGGACCAACTGGTAGCGTGGTACGATAAATGGCTGATGAAAATCAACCCGGACAAAAGTCAGGCAATATTCTTCTCCAGACGTAAAAAACGGTGCAAACCAGCCAAGCCAGTAATTATAAACGACCAACCAGTCAACTGGACCACGTCTACTCGCTACCTGGGGGTAATAATCGACCGCAAATTAACCTGGAAACCCCACATCACTAACGCGGTGCGTAGAGCTAGGGCAGTTGCGTCAAAGCTTTACCCACTATGCAAACCAAACAGCAAACTCTCGCTTAAAAACAAGTGCTTGCTGTATAAATCCATCATCCGCCCACAAATCACGTACGCGAGCCCCGTGTGGGCTCACACTACCATCTCCAACAGATCCATACTCAGACTGCAGACAGTACAAAACAAATTCTTGCGTGCCGCGGGCAACTACGACTGGTACACAAGAAACACTATAATTCACAATGACCTAAACATTGACTACCTTGACAAACACGTACACAAACTTGCCGTAAACTACTTCAAGTCTCTCGGCAAGGTAGACAATCCCTTAATAAATTCCCTCAGCAAGACTAAAATAATAATTAACCAAAGGCCCATCGACATTCTGAAGATGGGTATAGGCTAAAATTAGCATCCATTTAACTAACCAGACTCAACCACCTCCAAACGGTCCATACCCGTTAACCACCCACTAACACACTAACCCCGACAGTATCCCACAGATGTTGCACTAATTTTGCTTAGTGTTCCAGATCGACAAACACTCCACAAGCGAGCAGCCGCCAGCCCGCACCACAAACATCACCGAGAGTCCGATCCCATACAACTCGTTCGATAGATAGGTTAAGGGAGTGTCACTACCCTATAAACTATCGTTAAAACGCAGCCACAAAGAAGAAGTTGAAGCTCATTCTGAAGCGTTCTCTCGTATTGTCAGCGTCCCTTTGGATCACTGCGATACACGATGCCGCCCAAGACTAGTGGAAAGGCCGCCAAGAAATCTGGGGGCAAAGCCCAGAAGAACATCTCCAAGGGGGATGGAAAAAAGAAGAACAAGCGCAGGAGGAAGGAGAGTTACGCCATCTACATCTACAAGGTGTTGAAGCAGGTGCACCCCGACACCGGCATCTCGTCGAAGGCGATGAGCATCATGAACAGCTTCGTCAACGACATCTTCGAGCGCATCGCAGCCGAGGCTTCTCGTCTCGCCCACTACAACAAGCGCTCCACCATCACTTCTCGCGAAATCCAGACTGCAGTCCGTCTCCTGCTTCCAGGAGAGTTGGCCAAGCACGCCGTCTCTGAAGGCACCAAAGCCGTCACCAAGTACACCAGCTCCAAGTAGACGCCAACGTTCTAACGTTGAAGAACATCAAAAGGCCCTTTTCAGGGCCACCAATGCTCTTTACAAATAAAAATTTGGTTTAAAATGAACAGTTTCATCATTTGCATATTGGTATTTTTATACTGCACTCATTGGTGTAATATGGCGATTAACAGTCCCAACTACCTCCTTTTTTATTTGTTTTATTTTAACATGATAATGCCACTCAGCTTAGTTTTTTCATTAAGTAGTTTCAAGTGCTGTTATCTTTTTTTAGGTGTACAACGTTTTTTTGCAGTTTTTTACCTGACTAATTTATACATTGTGGTCAACACGATAATTCAACTAAATAATAAAGGTGCGGAAGCGTGTTTTTTTCCAGGAAAGGGCAAATTACTAAGCAAAATTAAAGTGTGCGAAACAAACTAATGCCCTCAGCTTATGCACATATAGACATATACATGGACAAATTCCATTTCATATCATTGCAGATCAAGAAATGCTACTGATAGCGTGAGTTTTCATCGATTTACATGCGTTTATTGTAATGTGATTTTTTCTTCTTTTTTGTGGCTGCGTTTTATCGATAGTTTATAGGGTAGTGACACTCCCTTAACCTATCTATCGAACGTGTTGTATGTGATTTCAAACGAAACCGATTCGTTTATTAAAGTCCGGTAGCCCTGAAAAGTTGTTCGTTCACCAAAGTAAACAAAGATGAAACAAATATTGCCCACATGGTTAATGTACGCAAGGCAGTAGTTCAAATAATAAATTTTATAAAGCGTAATTATGTATTTGTTATACAAATGTCGAATATATACATATGTAGCTCAGATGAAAGTTTAAAACCGAAAACTTTGTAAATGGTTTGGTGGCTCTGAAAAGGGCCTTTTTTATTGACGATGTCGATTAATTAGTTTACCGCCGAATCCGTAGAGGGTGCGACCTTGTCTCACAGCATAAGAACCAATGATTTTGACTCATTTTTTTTACATTTTCTTTAATTAATAGTATGTCCATACATGCTAACTATTAAGTCTCCAATTTTGTCGAAGTAAATCTAATAAATTTATAACCAATCCATAAAAATTATGAATTTGAATGACACGTAATGTGTAACGTTCGGATGTGTTAATGAAATAAACCTTTTGACTTTTTCGAATGTCTACTTCGTTAAACTGTTTTGAATGTGTGAATAATTCATACACATACACTATGAATGTAGTTACTGACCTTTATACGCTGATAATCGACCTTACTAAATCATTTTGGGTTTCATCAAGAAAGTCGGAAAAAGTCGGAGCCAGTAAATTTTAATCTGAAATTACAGCCCTGCCAAAAATATTAGATATGTGAGAAGGCGTCGAGTAGGCAGGTACAAAAAATTTTGTCATTGTTGATTAGAAAAATATTTGTAAATGGTGAGAAATAAATCCGAAATATATTTGTTGTGGCCCTGAAAAGGGCCGTTTTTATTAATAGTAGGTGAGTAGATATTTAGGCGCGTTCTCCGCGGATACGTCTGGCCAATTGGATGTCTTTGGGCATAATGGTGACGCGCTTGGCGTGGATGGCGCACAGATTGGTGTCTTCGAAGAGACCGACGAGGTAAGCCTCGCTAGCTTCCTGGAGGGCCATAACGGCAGAGCTCTGGAAACGCAAGTCGGTCTTGAAGTCTTGGGCGATCTCACGAACCAGGCGCTGGAAAGGCAGTTTGCGGATGAGGAGTTCAGTGCTCTTCTGGTAGCGACGGATTTCTCGGAGCGCGACTGTTCCGGGACGATAACGATGAGGCTTCTTCACTCCTCCGGTGGCGGGCGCACTCTTGCGAGCGGCTTTCGTGGCCAGTTGTTTTCGGGGAGCCTTTCCTCCAGTGGACTTTCGGGCAGTCTGCTTGGTACGAGCCATTGCGTCAGTTCCTAGTGAGACACGTCTGCACGGAACGAGAGTCGGGAGTCGAATGATTCCCACCACTTTCGCACCATTATTTATAGTAAATCGCTTGACAACATCGGATATGAATATTGACGTTGCTATATGCTTTTTGATTATTTTTTAAGATAAAACAGCGATCAAAATTCATGTTAAATCATTTTAATAATTTTAAATCGAAAAGAAACTAAAATCCCATGAAATATGTGAAAAATAAGGTATCCCCTCCCTTTCCCTAAAAAACCGTTAGTGTTTCCCGCCATTGAAGCGATCAGTAACCTTTTAATAGTCAAGACAATTTTAATTTTAACTTTTCGTCTGCTTAAACCGGAGTTTGTATATTGTATACAAAAATGTTTATTTTTTGTATACATGTATGTAATATCTTTAATATACCAGACATATTATATTAAATGTGTTTTTATATGTACGTATAAAATGTATATAGGCCCAAATTTTTAGTATTTTATTATACACGATATGTAAATACGAATGTACGATTTTTCGATTTTATTTTTTTGTCAAACGAACAAAGTGAATATTCTTTATATAATATTGAAGAGTATTCAAAGGTAAGTGGAGTCAGGTCGAGGTACAAGAAAACACGCAGGCAGGTTCCAAGTCTTTATTGCTGCTCGTCCGGTGGAGGTCAGGATCCGAATCCCACCGATCGAGAGCGTACCGTTCTTATATCATAGAGCGCTCAGCGCATACACGTTTATGACACGTCAACAAGTACAGTCATTGGTCAAGGAGTCGGGTGTAGCCATTGGCCACAACGCCCGACTCCACCATTGGTCGGCGTCACCATGACGTCACCGGTCCACGGGGCGTCTCCCTATGCAACGCTACACAACCCCCCTCTTAAGAGAGATCGTCCCGATCGACCCACCAATTTACACCTTAATTTACACATTAATTTACACATTAATTTACACATTAATTTACACATTAATTTACAATTACAAAACAGTTACACATAATTACAGTTGCATGAACTTATTCATCTATACGTCGACTTATTATCTGGTGTTTCTTCCGTTTAAATGCCAACGTGGTCGGTCCATCTCGCACGTGTCACCAACGTCCAACTTCGTCTCGACAGCTTCGTCTTCTTCCATCATGTTGGTTCCAGCATCACAACTGCAAAACCAAACGTTCAACCCAGAACGCGCACCCGTGCTCATGACCCTGAAGAGAGGCTTCGTCCCTGGAAATCTACGCAGTGAACCCCGTCGAGGTACCGCCAACATTTAGCGTCTCTGCTAAATGTGCCTCTGCCGTTGCATTGTTTACGAAACGAAACCCATTTCATTTCGTGGAAGTAGCGACACTAACGCGATGATTCATGCCTTCGTACTGCGAATGCTGTGTAGCTGGTGACGACTCCTTCTGAACGGTCTCTCGCCCTTGAAATATCTCCCCATGTTGAAAACAGTGGACGCAGATCAACAACCATCGATCGCTGCGCTGAATTTCGATGACATCGAGTATTGAATGTAGACATTACGGGAGCGGTGGTGAACTCGTAATCGACGTATCCCATTCTACGTCGCAACAGCTCCTTTTCTGACGACGACATCACCAAAAGTCGTCGTCGACCCGGCTGGCTGCTAGTCTTCGATAAGTTCGACGATCGTAGCCCGGTGCACTGCTTCTGGTTGACCCTGGCTCTCGTTCTCCGGATGACTCCGCTTCTGCTGGTTGCCTTTCCCTGCAACCTTCCGGGGTGGTCCTCTCTCGCCTTCGGCAGCATGACGCAATCCAGTTTTGATAGCGCGTGTGTGGAACGCCATCCTGGCTTCTAGGCGCCAAATGACAACACGCATCAACCCAATTGAATGAGCTGAGAGCTCGTCGCAGTGAGAACTGCGTTTTTCTCGTAGAAGGCGTGAATTGGCATCTCCAGCTCCCGCAAGCAGCATCTCGATCGCCGCTATGCTCGTTTCCGATTCGGCTCCATGTCTTCCGGCGGCGATGAAGACCTCGAATCCGCACCTTTGTGGCTCCTTGTCCCAACCATATAGATCCCACTTCTGACACCAGTGAAGAGTATTCAAAGGTAAGTGGAGTCAGGTCGAGGTACAAGAAAACACGCAGGCAGGTTCCAAGTCTTTATTGCTGCTCGTCCGGTGGAGGTCAGGATCCGAATCCCACCGATCGAGAGCGTACCGTTCTTATATCATAGAGCGCTCAGCGCATACACGTTTATGACACGTCAACAAGTACAGTCATTGGTCAAGGAGTCGGGTGTAGCCATTGGCCACAACGCCCGACTCCACCATTGGTCGGCGTCACCATGACGTCACCGGTCCACGGGGCGTCTCCCTATGCAACGCTACAATATGATCGTAGCACGCCGTACAATAAGCCAATAGGATAATATGGGGAAATGAATTACGCCCAAAAATATCCTTCGTGTAGTATGATATTGGTATTGGGGCTTCCAAATATTCTTCAAATGAATTATTCGAATATTAAAATCGTGAAATATTCTAGTATTCAAATACATTTGAAAAATTATATGAATTTTTAGATTTTTGAAAAAAAATAACCATTTTTTTACTGTAAATATTAATAAGAATAGTGATTAAAATTTATAACTTTCATATTTAAATAGTTCTCACCTTGATTTATCCGATATGATGCTATTACTGATTGTTACATAAATAAACTATGAAAAAGTTTATCAACAACATAATCACCAGCACACCACTTAACGAACTTCACTTCACAAAAGCTTAGAACAGACTGATTGTGGAGCACTATCGGATCCAGGTAATGGTCACGGGCATAGGAGGCATTTTGAAATCGAACATTATAAATGGTTAAAAAAACAAATGGGAATTACCATCTCTTTATACCTGTTCAAATTTTCGTGCAGTACATCGATTGTCGACGACACAGTTGTTTAAATCAGCTCTTGCTTAAAGCAATTGGCCATAAATTATAAGGATTTATTTTTTTGCATAGATACACTTTTAAAAGTTAAACTGAAGATTAGCGGCGATAGCCGCGGAACGGCCACTTTTATTTTGCAAGGTTAGTCCATCTACCTGAAAGGGTCGAGCATATTTTTTTATTTGAATAATGCTACAGACATTTCAAAACAGCAATTTAGAAAGCAATTTTAGTTACAGGAAAAATTACGAAATGGAATGGCTTAACAAATATCGTACTTTCGCTTGGTTACAAATCGGTCAAATTTGCAATCGCATAATTCTCAATTGAATTAGAAATAATTAAATGTATCAGTATCTATCAATATTTTGTATTATTAAAATTGGGATATGTAAATAATATACGATTTTTTTTTTTTTGTTAAATATAAAAATACCACAAACGAAGAGTTTGCTTTTCAAAATGCACATTATACATTAACACGATATGATTGAAGAAACAAACAAACGATTGGTATGTCCTTATTCTTATTCTCTTCACGCCCAATAAGACCCGATAGATGTAAATAATTGAATTTAGTGCGTTGAAAAGATCGCACGGTGAAATAACCGAGAATATTTCAGCTCGCAACAAAAACTTGGGTGTACGATCCCTGACCGTATTACTATAAATAATGGCGTTTTACGATTTGGAACTCATTCGCCAGCTGCAGCCCGCCCCGAGTGGACGTGCTGTCTCTCGCTCTCGCTCTCGCTCTCGCTCTCGCTCTCGTTCGCCAAACACTTTGCTGATTCAGGATGACCGGTCGCGGAAAGGGAGGAAAGGGATTGGGAAAAGGGGGCGCTAAGCGTCACAGGAAGGTGTTGCGAGACAACATCCAGGGCATCACCAAACCTGCCATCAGACGTCTCGCTCGTCGTGGAGGAGTCAAGCGTATCTCGGGTCTGATCTACGAGGAGACCAGAGGCGTCCTCAAGGTGTTCCTGGAAAACGTGATCAGGGATGCCGTCACCTACACCGAGCACGCCAAGCGCAAGACCGTCACTGCCATGGACGTGGTCTACGCCCTCAAGAGACAAGGACGCACCCTCTACGGATTCGGCGGTTAAGCACACACCCTATTTGATTCGACAACTAAAAAAAAGGCCCTTTTCAGGGCCACCAAACCATTTACCAAAGTTTTCGGTTTTAGACTTGATTGATATTTGCATAATTACTCTTAATAAAATTTATCAAACTACTGCCTTGCGTACATTTTCCCTGCCAGCGTACAGTACAGTAGCCTTTTTTTTTTTTTTCATTATGTTTATGACCGTGAACGAACAATTTCTCAATAGCCCCCTTTACACAGTCGTTCTATCGCGCGTGAAACAGCTAACACGATTGTACGCGTGTAAAGACTTGGACCGAGAAGGGATAAACTCAGCAGTCGTGTGCTTCGACGTTGTCTTTACACAGAAAATTCTTTCGGGCGCGCTTTTGTTACAAGATGGCGGACTTACGCACGTGGAGTCACGGATTGATTCTGGAATTAATTTTAATGTATGAGTCTTTTCCGTGCCTCTGGAAAATTATGTCCGAGGAATATAAAAATAAAAATCTGAAAGAGGAAGCTTATAAAAAAATAGTTGACTTCGTTAAAGAAAGAGGATTTTCTAATGCTAATCGAGATTTTGTTGTCAAAAAGTTTCAAAGTTTAAGAGGGTCCTTCCGGAAGGAACTCAAGAAAGTAGTAGACAGCCAACGTAGTGGAAGAGGAACAGATGACGTGTACAAATCTACCCTCTGGTACTTTGATAATTTGCTCTTCACTAAGGATCAAGAACTATCTGCTAATAGTATATGTAACATTGATGAAGATCCAGAGGATGAAAACCGTACTAATGATTATTTTCATCAAAATGATATTTCGACTAATGAAAGTGTTACAGAGAGTGGAGCTGGTGAAACTGGGCAGCAAACTAAAGTCGTGAGTACATTTTTTGCTATTTATTTACAGTGTATATTACATACTTTATACTATATGTATGTAGTATAAAGTATTGAAGAGTATTCAAAGGTAAGTGGAGTCAGGTCGAGGTACAAGAAAACACGCAGGCAGGTTCCAGGTCTTTATTGCTGCTCGTCCGGTGGAGGTCAGGATCCGAATGCCACCGAGTAGTAGTGGGTAATATTTTATAGATAGTTCCATGGAGTTTACTCCATGCCTATCGATCTAGCGAATTATCTGGGATCCGATTCGCGGTGATGTTGTGGTGCGGGCTGGCGGCTGCTCGCATTGCGATGAGTCTCGACTCTTCTTTGTGGCTGCGTTTTAACGATAGTTTATAGGGAGTGCCACTCCCTTAACCTATCCATCGAACGTGTTGTATGGGATCGGACTCTCGGTGATGTTTGTGGTGCGGGCTGGCGGCTGCTCGCTTGTGGGGTGTTTGTCGATCTGGAACACTAAGCAAAATTAGTGCAACATCTGTGGGATACTGTCGGGGTTAGTGTGTTAGTGGGTGGTTAACGGGTATGGACCGTTTGGAGGTGGTTGAGTCTGGTTAATTAAATTGGGTGCTATTTTAGCCTATACCCATCTTCAGAATGTCGATGGGTCTTTGATTGGACGTGAGTTTGGTCACACTGAGGGAATTGATCAGGGGATTGTCAATTTTGCCGAGAGACTTGAAGTAGTTCACGGCAAGTTTGTGTACGTGTTTGTCGAGGTAGTCAATGCTTAGGTCATTGTGAATTATAGTGTTTCTTGTGTACCAGTCGTAGTTGCCCGTGGCACGCAAGAATTTGTTTTGAATTGTCTGTAGTCTGAGTATGGATCTGTTGGAGATGGTAGTGTGAGCCCACACGGGGCTCGCGTACGTGATTTGTGGGCGGATGATGGATTTATACAGCAAGCATTTGTTTTTAAGCGAGAGCTTGCTGTTTGGTTTGCATAGTGGGTAAAGCTTTGACGCAACTGCCCTAGCTTTACGCACCGCGTTAGTGATGTGGGGTCTCCAGGTTAATTTGCGGTCGATTATTACCCCCAGGTAGCGGGTAGACGTGGTCCAGTTGACTGGTTTGTCGTTTATAATGACTGGCTTGGCTGGTTTGCACCGTTTTTTACGTCTGGAGAAGAATATTGCCTGACTTTTATCCGGGTTGATTTTCATCAGCCATTTATCGTACCACGCTACCAGTTGGTCCGAGTACTTCTGGAGGGCGAGCGAGACTCCCTTGGGGCCGACGGAGCTCGCTAAGATGGCCGTGTCGTCGGCGTACTGTGCGATGTTTGTGTACCTATGTGTAGGAGTGGGTATGTCGTGTGTGTAAAGGTTGAATAGCGTGGGGCCGAGGATGGAGCCTTGGGGTACCCCAGCGGAGATGCCTCGCTGAGTTGATATGCGGTCCTTGAGTTTGACCTGAAATCTCCTTTCTCTTAGGAAGGATGCGGTAGAACGTATTGAGTGGGGGGTGATGTTGGCGGCAATCATTTTGTAAAGGAGGCCAGAGTGCCAGACTTTATCGAAGGCTTTGGAAATGTCTAGGAAGATTGCTCCAGTAGACATGTTGTGGTCGAAACCGTCTATAACGGTTTCAACAACTCTGTGAATCTGGTGAACGGCAGAGTGTTGGGGTCTGAAGCCAAATTGTGTTTTGGGAAGAAGGTCAATATTTGCGATTTCGCTGTTGAGATTTGAGATTAAGATCCGTTCCAGGATCTTACTCAGTGAGGATAGCAAGCTGATGGGTCGGTAACTTGTTGCGAGGGAGGGGTTCGAGTAGGGTTTTCTGATGAGAATGACATTGGCGAGTTTCCATTGACTCGGAAAGTAGCAGATTCTGTTGGTGGCATTTAGTATTGCCGTGAGTGCAGCGATGGCTTTTTGAGGGAGTTCTTTTAGAGCTTTGTTGGAAATTCCGTCAGGGCCAGGGGCCTTTTTGGCGGCGATAGTTTTGATGATGTTTAGGACTTCAAGCGGCGAAGTGGCGACAATGGGTACTGGGGCTGGGTTTTCAAGGTAGCTGTTGACGGAGCTTTCAACCATTTGGCAAAAGTCACTTTGCAGGTTGAAGTTTGAGAGAGAGAATTGGTCCTGGAGACTGTCGGCTAGGGCTTCCGCTTTATCGGCGGTGGAGTAGACGAACTTATCTCCAACTTTGATCCTGTCGATCCTGTTGCCGTTGCTTCTGAAGATTTTTGACAGTTTCCAGAAACCGTTATGTCCGTCTTCTAGCGCTCTGAGTTTGGTATCCCAGTTGTCGTTTCGTAGTTGCCACAAGGCATTTTTAACGTCTTGTTGAAGTCTGTTCATTCGCTGTTTGAGGATTGGGTCCTTGTACCTTTGGAATGCCTTCCTAGCTCTATTCTTAAGGCGAATAAGATCGCGAATGTCGGGGGGTAAAGCTTGCGGGTGCAGAGGGGAGTGGGGTGTGGTGGTGGTGCTGGCGTCTAAGGCTGACTGTATTTCATCCGTGAGTATGTTAATAGCGGAGTCTTTTTCTTGGGTGGTGTGAATTGAGTGGGGGTAAGTGACGGTGTGATGAAGGAGAGTTGAGAATTTCTCCCAAGATATGGTACTTCGGAGGATGGGGTTTATAGTTACGGGTGTGTTGGTGAGTTCTAGTATGACCGGGTGATGGTCGGAAGAAAGATCATTTACTACAGTCAAGGACGGCGCGCCCGGAAAATTTTGAGTTAGAACGTTGTCTAAGATATCAGGTCTGCCTTTGAAGTTAATGGGGATTCTTGTGGGTTCGTCTGGGGCCGTGACGGAAACTTTTGGGTTTGAAAGTTGGGAATAACTTAAAAGAATTTTCCCATTATTGTTAGTGGCTTGACTGTTCCATCTGGAATGTTTGGCGTTAAGGTCGCCTGCGGCAATGGTGGCTTTGTTAGTGTTGAATATTTTGTCCAAGTCTGTGGTGAGTAAGTGTTGTTTTGGTGGGTTGTAAACTGCGTGGAGGATGAGTGGGGTGCCAGTGTTAGTCCAAACTTCTACCGACGTCAGTTCTATCCCTGTGGTGATCGGCCGCGGGGCCAAGTTGTGTTGAATTGTGTGTTTGATGAATATGGCAGTGCCGCCGGCGGCTTTGCCTATTCTGTCGTCTCTGTATGTGGTGTAGTTTGGGAAGTTTAGTCGATTGCCAGGTTTGAGCCAAGTTTCGTTTACTAGTGCGATATCAATGGAGTGTTGGAGCAAGAATTGCTCGAATTCGACACGCTTGCTGAGTATGCTGCAGGCGTTCCAGTAAACGATCTTGAGGTAGCAAGTCATTTTTTATGTTGGTGGGTGAGCATGAGCAGGATGGCATTTATCGAGTCAATGGACTGTTCGATTTTGCTCATCCGATTTGAAAGGTCTTGGTTTGGGTTCCAGCTAGTGTTGATGTTGGGTTGTTGGGTGGGTGGGGTTAGGGGAGGGAAATTTGAGTTTTCGTGTCTATATTGCGGTACGTTGGTCTTCGTTGGTTGGGGGTGGGAGGGGTTGGGGTTTCGGGGTTGGCGGGAGTTCTTCCTGCTTTTGTTGTTGGGATTTGAAGGGCAGCCTCTGTAGCTGGAAACGTGAGGGCCTCTGCAGCTGGTGCAAGTTGGAGTGGAGGTTGTTGACACACAGTCAGTGGTCAAATGGGGTCCTGCACATTTGATGCACAGGGGGGCGACATGGCAGTTGTAGGAGCCGTGACCAAAGCCTTGGCAGCGGTGGCACTGCGGTACAGTATCACCACGGCGAAGTGATTCGGTGCGAACCAGTTGGCCGAAGATGCTGGAGAGGTTGAACAACTTCTTCCCCTCTTCGTCACGTGTGGTCTCGACAGTGAACATGGGCATGTCGCGCTTGTCACGTCGTGATTTCATGACGGTGGCTTTACTGGCTTTGTAGCCAAGATCGGCCAACTCGGCGAGGACTTCTGACTCGGAATAGTTGGGGCTAATGCCTCTAATGACCAGTTTGAGCGGTTTGTCTTCCGTTAGAGGGTGGGCATAGAATTGGAATTGTTCTTCTTGGAGCACTTTTGTGATTTGGCGGTAATCATCGATGGTGCATGGTGTGATTTTGACTCTGTTTTCAGAGTAGACGGCTGTGAATTTGAGGTTACGTCCGTCGAGTTTCCTTTGAACTACCTTGTAGTCCGATGGCAACCTTAGAAAGATTGGAGCAACTTTAGGTTTGGGAAGCACATCCGAAACGGTGTTTCTGGATGGGTGAGCGGGGCTTATGGTCTGGGGGGGTGTACGAATTTGAGGCGTGTTTGCCGACGGTGTGCTGAGGGCCGCTTGTTGGGTGGGTGTGTTGTGAATTGGACGCTTCTGGATATGTTTCCGATTTCGGATGATGCCAACAGGGAAGGAGTAGTCCTCCGGTAGTGGTGCAGGTGTTTGTGTGGGTGCAGGTGTTTGGGTAGGTGTGGGTGATTGTGTAGGTGTGGGTGGTTGTGTGGGTTCGGGTGCGGCTGCTGATGCGGGTGGGGACTTGGCAGCGGAAGTAACCTCCATTTTATTAGACTGCACGGAGTCGGAATCGGAGTCGAAGTCGGATTCCGCGAGTGCCGCGTATCTGTTGCTGATGGGTGGGGTCGACTGTGATTGTGTGTGTGTGGTGTTGAGTGGGCTCGTCATTCTACGCTTACCGTTTTTGCGTGGTGACGTCTGAGGGGATGTGGCCATATCCTTCGTCTTTGTGGTCGTCGTCGTCGACTGGGCCTGCGACATGTTTGACGCGAGGTTTCCCAGTTGGGCGGAGTGGGCTGCTTGGTCAGTTGCTCGTTGGGCTGCGTGAGTCGCGATTAACTTTTTGAGGGAAGCGTTTTCTTCCCTCATTTCTTGGTACGCCTTCACGAGTTTTTTGAAGTCATGTTCAGTGAATTTATGCGTTTTAGCGCTAGTGTCACTGCCACCACGGCCATCACGCCGCACACTGGCCATCTTGTGGGTGGGGTTTTTTTTTGTTTGTAGTGTCACTGTCACTTGTCACTTGTCACTGTCACTATCACTTTTGTTTATTTGGCTGTTGCTAGGACAGCTTCTCATTCCCAGAGGGACGCGTTCGGAGAGTCGAGCGGTAGTTACATCGCGGTTTCGGCGACGCAGCTGTTATAGACAGCTGTTTGTAGCGCGGGTAACGACAACGACAGCGCGGTGGGACACGTCCGAGCACTGCGGGCGCTGGGCGCGGTCGAATGAATGCCCCCGATCGAGAGCGTACCATACTTATATCATAGAGCGCTCAGCGCATACACGTATTATCATTGGTCAAGGAGTCTGGTGCAGCCATTGGCCGCAACGCCCGACTCCACCATTGGTCGGCGTCACCATGACGTCACCGGTCTACGGGGCGTCTCTCTATGTAACGTTACATAACCCCCTTCTTAAGAGAGATCGTCCCGATCGACCCATTAATTTAAAGTTACACTTAAAACAATTACAAAACAGTTACATACAATTACAGTTGCACTTAGTTATAACTACAGTTAAGATTACGGATACAATTACAAGAACAAAACGGCTCCCTCCAATTAATTACAATTTCAAATCAGTTACACATAATTACAGTTGCATGAACTATTCATCTATACGCCGACTTATTATCTGGTGTTTCTTCCGTTTAAATGCCAACGTGGTCGGTCCATCTCGCATGTGTCAACAACGTCCCACTTCGTCTCGACAGCTTCGTCTTCTTCCATCATGTTGGTTCCAGCATCACAACTGCAAAACCAAACGTTCAACCCTGAACGCGCACCCGTGCTCTTAACTTTGTAGAGAGGCTTCGTCCCTGGAAATCTACGCAGTGAACCCCGTCGAGGTACCGCCAACATTTAGCGTCTCTGCTAAATGTGCTTCTGCCGTTGCATTATTTACGAAACGAAACCCATTTCGTTTCGTGGAAGTAGCGACACTAACGCGATGATTCATGCCTTCGTACTGCGAATGCTGTGTAGCTGGTGACGAGTCCTTCTGAACGGTCTCTCGCCCTTGAAATATCTCCCCATGTTGAAAACAGTGGACGCAGATCAACAACCATCGATCGCTGCGCTGAATTTCGATGACATCGCGTATTGAATGTAGACATCACGGCTTTGTTAGTGTTGGACAAAATATTCAACACTAACAAAGCCACCATTGCCGCAGGCGACCTTAACGCCAAACATTCCAGATGGAACAGTCAAGCCACTAACAATAATGGGAAAATTCTTTTAAGTTATTCCCAACTTTCAAACCCAAAAGTTTCCGTCACGGCCCCAGACGAACCCACAAGAATCCCCATTAACTTCAAAGGCAGACCTGATATCTTAGACAACGTTCTAACTCAAAATTTTCCGGGCGCGCCGTCCTTGACTGTAGTAAATGATCTTTCTTCCGACCATCACCCGGTCATACTAGAACTCACCAACACACCCGTAACTATAAACCCCATCCTCCGAAGTACCATATCTTGGGAGAAATTCTCAACTCTCCTTCATCACACCGTCACTTACCCCCACTCAATTCACACCACCCAAGAAAAAGACTCCGCTATTAACATACTCACGGATGAAATACAGTCAGCCTTAGACGCCAGCACCACCACCACACCCCACTCCCCTCTGCACCCGCAAGCTTTACCCCCCGACATTCGCGATCTTATTCGCCTTAAGAATAGAGCTAGGAAGGCATTCCAAAGGTACAAGGACCCAATCCTCAAACAGCGAATGAACAGACTTCAACAAGACGTTAAAAATGCCTTGTGGCAACTACGAAACGACAACTGGGATACCAAACTCAGAGCGCTAGAAGACGGACATAACGGTTTCTGGAAACTGTCAAAAATCTTCAGAAGCAACGGCAACAGGATCGACAGGATCAAAGTTGGAGATAAGTTCGTCTACTCCACCGCCGATAAAGCGGAAGCCCTAGCCGACAGTCTCCAGGACCAATTCTCTCTCTCAAACTTCAACCTGCAAAGTGACTTTTGCCAAATGGTTGAAAGCTCCGTCAACAGCTACCTTGAAAACCCAGCCCCAGTACCCATTGTCGCCACTTCGCCGCTTGAAGTCCTAAACATCATCAAAACTATCGCCGCCAAAAAGGCCCCTGGCCCTGACGGAATTTCCAACAAAGCTCTAAAAGAACTCCCTCAAAAAGCCATCGCTGCACTCACGGCAATACTAAATGCCACCAACAGAATCTGCTACTTTCCGAGTCAATGGAAACTCGCCAATGTCATTCTCATCAGAAAACCCTACTCGAACCCCTCCCTCGCAACAAGTTACCGACCCATCAGCTTGCTATCCTCACTGAGTAAGATCCTGGAACGGATCTTAATCTCAAATCTCAACAGCGAAATCGCAAATATTGACCTTCTTCCCAAAACACAATTTGGCTTCAGACCCCAACACTCTGCCGTTCACCAGATTCACAGAGTTGTTGAAACCGTTATAGACGGTTTCGACCACAACATGTCTACTGGAGCAATCTTCCTAGACATTTCCAAAGCCTTCGATAAAGTCTGGCACTCTGGCCTCCTTTACAAAATGATTGCCGCCAACATCACCCCCCACTCAATACGTTCTACCGCATCCTTCCTAAGAGAAAGGAGATTTCAGGTCAAACTCAAGGACCGCATATCAACTCAGCGAGGCATCTCCGCTGGGGTACCCCAAGGCTCCATCCTCGGCCCCACGCTATTCAACCTTTACACACACGACATACCCACTCCTACACATAGGTACACAAACATCGCACAGTACGCCGACGACACGGCCATCTTAGCGAGCTCCGTCGGCCCCAAGGGAGTCTCGCTCGCCCTCCAGAAGTACTCGGACCAACTGGTAGCGTGGTACGATAAATGGCTGATGAAAATCAACCCGGATAAAAGTCAGGCAATATTCTTCTCCAGACGTAAAAAACGGTGCAAACCAGCCAAGCCAGTCATTATAAACGACAAACCAGTCAACTGGACCACGTCTACCCGCTACCTGGGGGTAATAATCGACCGCAAATTAACCTGGAGACCCCACATCACTAACGCGGTGCGTAAAGCTAGGGCAGTTGCGTCAAAGCTTTACCCACTATGCAAACCAAACAGCAAGCTCTCGCTTAAAAACAAATGCTTGCTGTATAAATCCATCATCCGCCCACAAATCACGTACGCGAGCCCCGTGTGGGCTCACACTACCATCTCCAACAGATCCATACTCAGACTACAGACAATTCAAAACAAATTCTTGCGTGCCACGGGCAACTACGACTGGTACACAAGAAACACTATAATTCACAATGACCTAAGCATTGACTACCTCGACAAACACGTACACAAACTTGCCGTGAACTACTTCAAGTCTCTCGGCAAAATTGACAATCCCCTGATCAATTCCCTCAGTGTGACCAAACTCACGTCCAATCAAAGACCCATCGACATTCTGAAGATGGGTATAGGCTAAAATAGCACCCAATTTAATTAACCAGACTCAACCACCTCCAAACGGTCCATACCCGTTAACCACCCACTAACACACTAACCCCGACAGTATCCCACAGATGTTGCACTAATTTTGCTTAGTGTTCCAGATCGACAAACACCCCACAAGCGAGCAGCCGCCAGCCCGCACCACAAACATCACCGAGAGTCCGATCCCATACAACACGTTCGATGGATAGGTTAAGGGAGTGGCACTCCCTATAAACTATCGTTAAAACGCAGCCACAAAGAAGAGTCGAGACTCATCGCAATGCGAGCAGCCGCCAGCCCGCACCACAACATCACCGCGAATCGGATCCCAGATAATTCGCTAGATCGATAGGCATGGAGTAAACTCCATGGAACTATCTATAAAATATTACCCACTACTACTCGGTGGCATTCGGATCCTGACCTCCACCGGACGAGCAGCAATAAAGACCTGGAACCTGCCTGCGTGTTTTCTTGTACCTCGACCTGACTCCACTTACCTTTGAATACTCTTCAATACTTTATACTACATACATATAGTATAAAGTATGTAATATACACTGTAAATAAATAGCAAAAAATGTACTCACGACTTTAGTTTGCTGCCCAGTTTCACCAGCTCCACTCTCTGTAACACTTTCATTAGTCGAAATATCATTTTGATGAAAATAATCATTAGTACGGTTTTCATCCTCTGGATCTTCATCAATGTTACATATACTATTAGCAGATAGTTCTTGATCCTTAGTGAAGAGCAAATTATCAAAGTACCAGAGGGTAGATTTGTACACGTCATCTGTTCCTCTTCCACTACGTTGGCTGTCTACTACTTTCTTGAGTTCCTTCCGGAAGGACCCTCTTAAACTTTGAAACTTTTTGACAACAAAATCTCGATTAGCATTAGAAAATCCTCTTTCTTTAACGAAGTCAACTATTTTTTTATAAGCTTCCTCTTTCAGATTTTTATTTTTATATTCCTCGGACATAATTTTCCAGAGGCACGGAAAAGACTCATACATTAAAATTAATTCCAGAATCAATCCGTGACTCCACGTGCGTAAGTCCGCCATCTTGTAACAAAAGCGCGCCCGAAAGAATTTTCTGTGTAAAGACAACGTCGAAGCACACGACTGCTGAGTTTATCCCTTCTCGGTCCAAGTCTTTACACGCGTACAATCGTGTTAGCTGTTTCACGCGCGATAGAACGACTGTGTAAAGGGGGCTATTGAGAAATTGTTCGTTCACGGTCATAAACATAATGAAAAAAAAAAAAAAGGCTACTGTACTGTACGCTGGCAGGGAAAATGTACGCAAGGCAGTAGTTTGATAAATTTTATTAAGAGTAATTATGCAAATATCAATCAAGTCTAAAACCGAAAACTTTGGTAAATGGTTTGGTGGCCCTGAAAAGGGCCTTTTTTTTAGTTGTCGAATCAAATAGGGTGTGTGCTTAACCGCCGAATCCGTAGAGGGTGCGTCCTTGTCTCTTGAGGGCGTAGACCACGTCCATGGCAGTGACGGTCTTGCGCTTGGCGTGCTCGGTGTAGGTGACGGCATCCCTGATCACGTTTTCCAGGAACACCTTGAGGACGCCTCTGGTCTCCTCGTAGATCAGACCCGAGATACGCTTGACTCCTCCACGACGAGCGAGACGTCTGATGGCAGGTTTGGTGATGCCCTGGATGTTGTCTCGCAACACCTTCCTGTGACGCTTAGCGCCCCCTTTTCCCAATCCCTTTCCTCCCTTTCCGCGACCGGTCATCCTGAATCAGCAAAGTGTTTGGCGAACGAGAGCGAGAGCGAGAGCGAGAGCGAGAGCGAGAGACAGCACGTCCACTCGGGGCGGGCTGCAGCTGGCGAATGAGTTCCAAATCGTAAAACGCCATTATTTATAGTAATACGGTCAGGGATCGTACACCCAAGTTTTTGTTGCGAGCTGAAATATTCTCGGTTATTTCACCGTGCGATCTTTTCAACGCACTAAATTCAATTATTTACATCTATCGGGTCTTATTGGGCGTGAAGAGAATAAGAATAAGGACATACCAATCGTTTGTTTGTTTCTTCAATCATATCGTGTTAATGTATAATGTGCATTTTGAAAAGCAAACTCTTCGTTTGTGGTATTTTTATATTTAACAAAAAAAAAAAAATCGTATATTATTTACATATCCCAATTTTAATAATACAAAATATTGATAGATACTGATACATTTAATTATTTCTAATTCAATTGAGAATTATGCGATTGCAAATTTGACCGATTTGTAACCAAGCGAAAGTACGATATTTGTTAAGCCATTCCATTTCGTAATTTTTCCTGTAACTAAAATTGCTTTCTAAATTGCTGTTTTGAAATGTCTGTAGCATTATTCAAATAAAAAAATATGCTCGACCCTTTCAGGTAGATGGACTAACCTTGCAAAATAAAAGTGGCCGTTCCGCGGCTATCGCCGCTAATCTTCAGTTTAACTTTTAAAAGTGTATCTATGCAAAAAAATAAATCCTTATAATTTATGGCCAATTGCTTTAAGCAAGAGCTGATTTAAACAACTGTGTCGTCGACAATCGATGTACTGCACGAAAATTTGAACAGGTATAAAGAGATGGTAATTCCCATTTGTTTTTTTAACCATTTATAATGTTCGATTTCAAAATGCCTCCTATGCCCGTGACCATTACCTGGATCCGATAGTGCTCCACAATCAGTCTGTTCTAAGCTTTTGTGAAGTGAAGTTCGTTAAGTGGTGTGCTGGTGATTATGTTGTTGATAAACTTTTTCATAGTTTATTTATGTAACAATCAGTAATAGCATCATATCGGATAAATCAAGGTGAGAACTATTTAAATATGAAAGTTATAAATTTTAATCACTATTCTTATTAATATTTACAGTAAAAAAATGGTTATTTTTTTTCAAAAATCTAAAAATTCATATAATTTTTCAAATGTATTTGAATACTAGAATATTTCACGATTTTAATATTCGAATAATTCATTTGAAGAATATTTGGAAGCCCCAATACCAATATCATACTACACGAAGGATATTTTTGGGCGTAATTCATTTCCCCATATTATCCTATTGGCTTATTGTACGGCGTGCTACGATCATATTATATAAAGAATATTCACTTTGTTCGTTTGACAAAAAAATAAAATCGAAAAATCGTACATTCGTATTTACATATCGTGTATAATAAAATACTAAAAATTTGGGCCTATATACATTTTATACGTACATATAAAAACACATTTAATATAATATGTCTGGTATATTAAAGATATTACATACATGTATACAAAAAATAAACATTTTTGTATACAATATACAAACTCCGGTTTAAGCAGACGAAAAGTTAAAATTAAAATTGTCTTGACTATTAAAAGGTTACTGATCGCTTCAATGGCGGGAAACACTAACGGTTTTTTAGGGAAAGGGAGGGGATACCTTATTTTTCACATATTTCATGGGATTTTAGTTTCTTTTCGATTTAAAATTATTAAAATGATTTAACATGAATTTTGATCGCTGTTTTATCTTAAAAAATAATCAAAAAGCATATAGCAACGTCAATATTCATATCCGATGTTGTCAAGCGATTTACTATAAATAATGGTGCGAAAGTGGTGGGAATCATTCGACTCCCGACTCTCGTTCCGTGCAGACGTGTCTCACTAGGAACTGACGCAATGGCTCGTACCAAGCAGACTGCCCGAAAGTCCACTGGAGGAAAGGCTCCCCGAAAACAACTGGCCACGAAAGCCGCTCGCAAGAGTGCGCCCGCCACCGGAGGAGTGAAGAAGCCTCATCGTTATCGTCCCGGAACAGTCGCGCTCCGAGAAATCCGTCGCTACCAGAAGAGCACTGAACTCCTCATCCGCAAACTGCCTTTCCAGCGCCTGGTTCGTGAGATCGCCCAAGACTTCAAGACCGACTTGCGTTTCCAGAGCTCTGCCGTTATGGCCCTCCAGGAAGCTAGCGAGGCTTACCTCGTCGGTCTCTTCGAAGACACCAATCTGTGCGCCATCCACGCCAAGCGCGTCACCATTATGCCCAAAGACATCCAATTGGCCAGACGTATCCGCGGAGAACGCGCCTAAATATCTACTCACCTACTATTAATAAAAACGGCCCTTTTCAGGGCCACAACAAATATATTTCGGATTTATTTCTCACCATTTACAAATATTTTTCTAATCAACAATGACAAAATTTTTTGTACCTGCCTACTCGACGCCTTCTCACATATCTAATATTTTTGGCAGGGCTGTAATTTCAGATTAAAATTTACTGGCTCCGACTTTTTCCGACTTTCTTGATGAAACCCAAAATGATTTAGTAAGGTCGATTATCAGCGTATAAAGGTCAGTAACTACATTCATAGTGTATGTGTATGAATTATTCACACATTCAAAACAGTTTAACGAAGTAGACATTCGAAAAAGTCAAAAGGTTTATTTCATTAACACATCCGAACGTTACACATTACGTGTCATTCAAATTCATAATTTTTATGGATTGGTTATAAATTTATTAGATTTACTTCGACAAAATTGGAGACTTAATAGTTAGCATGTATGGACATACTATTAATTAAAGAAAATGTAAAAAAAATGAGTCAAAATCATTGGTTCTTATGCTGTGAGACAAGGTCGCACCCTCTACGGATTCGGCGGTAAACTAATTAATCGACATCGTCAATAAAAAAGGCCCTTTTCAGAGCCACCAAACCATTTACAAAGTTTTCGGTTTTAAACTTTCATCTGAGCTACATATGTATATATTCGACATTTGTATAACAAATACATAATTACGCTTTATAAAATTTATTATTTGAACTACTGCCTTGCGTACATTAACCATGTGGGCAATATTTGTTTCATCTTTGTTTACTTTGGTGAACGAACAACTTTTCAGGGCTACCGGACTTTAATAAACGAATCGGTTTCGTTTGAAATCACATACAACACGTTCGATAGATAGGTTAAGGGAGTGTCACTACCCTATAAACTATCGATAAAACGCAGCCACAAAAAAGAAGAAAAAATCACATTACAATAAACGCATGTAAATCGATGAAAACTCACGCTATCAGTAGCATTTCTTGATCTGCAATGATATGAAATGGAATTTGTCCATGTATATGTCTATATGTGCATAAGCTGAGGGCATTAGTTTGTTTCGCACACTTTAATTTTGCTTAGTAATTTGCCCTTTCCTGGAAAAAAACACGCTTCCGCACCTTTATTATTTAGTTGAATTATCGTGTTGACCACAATGTATAAATTAGTCAGGTAAAAAACTGCAAAAAAACGTTGTACACCTAAAAAAAGATAACAGCACTTGAAACTACTTAATGAAAAAACTAAGCTGAGTGGCATTATCATGTTAAAATAAAACAAATAAAAAAGGAGGTAGTTGGGACTGTTAATCGCCATATTACACCAATGAGTGCAGTATAAAAATACCAATATGCAAATGATGAAACTGTTCATTTTAAACCAAATTTTTATTTGTAAAGAGCATTGGTGGCCCTGAAAAGGGCCTTTTGATGTTCTTCAACGTTAGAACGTTGGCGTCTACTTGGAGCTGGTGTACTTGGTGACGGCTTTGGTGCCTTCAGAGACGGCGTGCTTGGCCAACTCTCCTGGAAGCAGGAGACGGACTGCAGTCTGGATTTCGCGAGAAGTGATGGTGGAGCGCTTGTTGTAGTGGGCGAGACGAGAAGCCTCGGCTGCGATGCGCTCGAAGATGTCGTTGACGAAGCTGTTCATGATGCTCATCGCCTTCGACGAGATGCCGGTGTCGGGGTGCACCTGCTTCAACACCTTGTAGATGTAGATGGCGTAACTCTCCTTCCTCCTGCGCTTGTTCTTCTTTTTTCCATCCCCCTTGGAGATGTTCTTCTGGGCTTTGCCCCCAGATTTCTTGGCGGCCTTTCCACTAGTCTTGGGCGGCATCGTGTATCGCAGTGATCCAAAGGGACGCTGACAATACGAGAGAACGCTTCAGAATGAGCTTCAAACTGCAAAATTTTCGTTATCGTTACTTCGCCCCTCCGCGTCGACGGCAGATGTGTCTGTATTGCACAAACGCGTGTACGTTGCGGTCGTGTTGATAAATACACGCGGATCCAAATTTTTGTCATTCGCTCGCCGTCTCTCGCACCGTGCGCTAGTCCGCACCGTGCTCGCTTTCACTCCGTCGCTACACACAACTCCAACTCGTCATGTCCGGCCGTGGAAAAGGAGGCAAGGTGAAGGGAAAGGCAAAGTCGCGCTCCAGCCGAGCTGGTCTGCAGTTCCCCGTGGGCAGGATCCATCGTCTGCTGAGGAAAGGCAATTACGCGGAGCGCGTGGGAGCCGGAGCCCCCGTCTACTTGGCCGCCGTCATGGAATATTTGGCCGCTGAAGTCCTCGAGTTGGCCGGAAACGCCGCTCGCGACAACAAGAAGACCAGAATCATCCCCCGCCATCTCCAACTGGCCATCCGCAACGACGAGGAGTTGAACAAATTGCTCTCCGGAGTGACCATCGCTCAAGGAGGCGTCCTGCCCAATATCCAAGCTGTCTTGTTGCCCAAGAAGACCGAAAAGAAGGCTTAAACGATAAACAAGTCTGTTTTCTACATCAAAAACGGCCCTTTTCAGGGCCACCAATATTTTTAAACGTCTGTTCGGTCATGACATTATTTTCGTTACTGCAATTCAAAAATTGTATTGAATTCGAAATGGATGGGAATATTGTTAAAATCGTCAAATATCCAAATGGATGCTGATAAAATAAAAAATTAAAATAGTCAATCCAATCAAATGTATATCAATATACATATTATAAGATCACATATCCCTTTTACCCGTTCATTATGGAAATAGTTTAGAAGAAATGGTGCTTGAACGAGTTACGTGATTCGTTACAGGAACCATACAGCTGGTGTCATATTTTACTAAAATCGCAATACCTCGGATATTGATCACAACCATTTTGTTGTAATTAATTCATTAAAATAATTGAATACACTTTTTAATGCATTTGTGGCCGGTTCAAAATGCAAAATCTTATTATTTAACACCTTTTCAACAATCACAGGCTCAACGCTTCGAGATATATGAATACTACTCTTCAAATAATTTAGAAAATATAAAAAGTAATTTAGAACCTTTTGATATACTGGCAACTGTCATCGCAGTTTGTCTGTCTAGTGTTCAAGCATATTGTTAATTTAAATTTCACGTTTTTCCGATTGTCTTTATTATCCTAATTTTTACAAGGCTCGTTATTAGCTTTTAAATTATCATGATTGGTAATACTTTCATCTTCGAAATTATGTAGAAATATGTTGTATTTAAAATAAAGAAAAAATGGACGCTAAAAAGCGAATATGAAGCTTGTAATAAAACTAAGAGCTATGGAATCGAAGTTGTAATAGTATATGCCAACTATTAGTCTCCAATTTTGTTGAACTAAAATCCACTAATTGTATATTTAATCAAGATCACAAACTTTTCAATGATACGGACATATGAAAAGCACGTATTCGGATGCTATTGCAAAAAACGGACTAATTCCGACGGCGTCGGAACTACTTCATTAAATTGATTTGAACGTGAAATTCATACACACTATTGAAGAGTATTCAAAGGTAAGTGGAGTCAGGTCGAGGTACAAGAAAACACGCAGGCAGGTTCCAAGTCTTTATTGCTGCTCGTCCGGTGGAGGTCAGGATCCGAATGCCACCGATCGAGAGCGTACCGTTCTTATATCATAGAGCGCTCAGCGCATACACGTTTATGACACGTCAACAAGTACAGTCATTGGTCAAGGAGTCGGGTGTAGCCATTGGCCACAACGCCCGACTCCACCATTGGTCGGCGTCACCATGACGTCACCGGTCCACGGGGCGTCTCCCTATGCAACGCTACACAACCCCCCTCTTAAGAGAGATCGTCCCGATCGACCCACCAATTTACACCTTAATTTACACATTAATTTACACATTAATTTACACATTAATTTACACATTAATTTACAATTACAAAACAGCTACATACAATTACAGTCAATATTCGACGGCCTTATACCTTGCGAGTCTATCCAGGTGCACCACCATTAATCGGTTTGAGCCGTCGAATTCCCTGCGTATCCTATATACTACGTCACTAAGTTTAGTCACTATGGTGTACGGTCCTTCCCACAACGATTGCAGCTTTGGTGAAAGCCCTGGAGTCTTGGCAGGGTTGTACAGCCATACTCGGTCACCTGTTTCGTACGCCGGTTCGGTTCTGCGGACGTCGTATCGCGTCTTCATACGGCTATTCTGCATCCGGAGGTGGGCTCTGGCGAACCGATGTACCTTGGCCATGCCTTCGGTCAACTTCGTGGTATATCGGTGTGGATCTTGAGGTTCGCTGTCTGGTGGAGGGCCCCCATATAGTAGGTCCGCCGGCATGCGCAGTTCTCGTCCGTACATCATGGCTGCTGGTGATGCTCCTGTCGCATCGTGTTGGGCCGCTCTATATGCCATGAGGAAGTGCGGAACCAGCGTGTCCCAGTCGTCCTGCTCGTCGTTGACGAACTTCGTCAAGTGCGCCCGCATGGTTCGATTGAGTCGCTCGACCATTCCATCGGACTGAGGTCGGTATGGTGTTGTTCTCGTTTTGTGTACGCCCAGCCGGTCCAGTGCCTGACGGAACAACTTCGACTCGAAGTTTCGTCCCTGGTCAGAGTGCAGCTCGTTCGGGACGCCTAGCCGCGTGAACACTTGTTCTACCAGGGCGTCTGCTACGGTCTCTGCCTCCTGGTTCGGTAGTGGAATCGCTTCCGGCCACTTCGTGAAGTAGTCCATGGCCACCAGTATGTATCGGTTTCCTCGTTCGGTGGCCGGGAGTGGACCCAGAATGTCGACTGCCATTCGTTGTAGTGGCGTCCCCGAAAGGTACGGTTGAAGTGCCCCGCGATTCCTTCGGTGTGGTCCGTTGTGGGCCCCGCACTGTGCGCATCGTTCGCACCACTGGGTGACGTCGATTCGACACGTCGGCCAGTAATATTTTTGGCGCACGTTTCGGTACGTTTTATTGATACCGAAGTGGCCCCCCGTGGGCGCGTTGTGCATCTCCCACATGATTTCGGGTATCTTCTCAGTCGGCACCACCAGCTGCTTTGTGTGACGTGTTCCCGCGGTGTTCTCCCATCTCCGGTACAGCTTACCGCCTTCCACCTCCAATGCGTCCCATTGGGTCCACAGTATTTTCAGTTCCTGCTCCTCAGCAGATACTGTTTCCCACGGTGGTCTCGTTCCGGCGTTCTTCCACTCGACGATTTTGTCGATCGTCGAGTTTGTCATCTCGTTGGGCAAGATCCCTACGAGGGCTACTCGTGCTTCCGGTTCTGCGGGTTCTACTGGTTCCGTTCGGGCCGAGTCGTTTTCTTGATCGGTTGTCTCTGCGCGTGAGCATTTGGGACACTCTTCCGTACACGGCCTTCGCGATAGTGCGTCCGCGTTCCCGTGCTTTATCCCCGGTCGATGAATGATGGTCACGTTGTACTGGCCCAGAATTTCCAGCCACCTCGCCAACTGGCCCTCCGGTCTTTTGAAGTTCTTCAGCCACGTTAACGCTGAGTGGTCGGTTCGTAACGTGAACTTCGAGCCCGATAGGTAGTGGTGGAAGTGTTGAATGGCTTTAATTGCCGCCAATAGTTCTTTTCGGGTCACGCAATAGTTTTGTTCGGGTTTGTTCATTGTCCGGCTGAAATACCCGATCACTTTCTCCACCCCCCCTTGAACTTGAGACAAAACTGCACCGATGCTATGTTGACTGGCGTCGGTGTCCAACACATATCGCTCTCCCGGCTGGGGATACGACATAATTGGCGTGGTAGTCAGCGCTACTTTCAACTTTTCGAACGCTTGTTCGCACGTCGGTGTCCACTTGAACTCGCGCCCTTTTTCCGTTAGCTGATGGAGTGGTTTCGCGATCTCGGCGAAATTGCGCACAAATTTTCGGTAGTACGTGGCCAGTCCCAGGAAGCTGCGCATTTGGGTTTGTGTTTTCGGAGTCGTCCAGTCCCGCACGGTTTGGACTTTCTTCGGATCTGTCGAAATTCCTTCGGCTGACACTCGGTGTCCCAGAAATTCGACCTCGCGGCAGCACAATCGACACTTGTCTGCATTCAATTTAAGGCCGGCTGCCTGTATCCGTTCGAACACATTGTTTAAATGCACCAAGTGTTCGTCGTAAGTTTTGCTGTGCACGATAATGTCGTCTAGATACACGAGGACATTGCTTATGTCACCGACCACTTTTGTCATTAACCGTACGAACGTCGCTGGCGCGTTACACAACCCGAATGGCATCACTTTGAACTGAAACAGACCGAACTCTGTTACGAACGCTGTCTTCTCGCGGTCTTCTGGGGCGACCGGTACCTGCCAGAATCCGCTCTGCAGATCCAGTGTGCTGAAGTAGCTCGCTCCGTTCAACTGGTCGAAAGTGTCGTCGATCCTCGGGATGGGGTGTGAGTCTATTTTGGTGACGGTGTTCAGTTTCCGGTAGTCCACGCACATCCTTAGCGACCCGTCCTTTTTGGCGACCGGAACTACCGGTGACGCCCACGGCCCGTGCCCCGGTTCTATCGCGCCCTGCTTCAGTAAGTCGTCGATCATAGCGCGTACTTCCTCTTTCCGTGCTAGCGGTATCCTTCTCGGCGGCTGTTTCATCGGCTTCGCGTCTCCCACGTCGATGGTGTGGACCGCCTTGGTGGTCCTTCCTTGGTCCTTCTCGTCCCGGGCGAACGCTTTCCGATTTTCCCGAATCATGGTCTCGAGGCGCCGTTTCTCTTCTGGCATAATATCGGCCCTCTCGAGTAACGCCGTGATCTTCGGGTGGGGTACTTCCCCGCGGATGCTCTTGACAGCAGGAGCATTTTTCTTGCCTTTCTCGCGTTGCACGCCCCTGATGATACACTTCTCCTCTCCGCCCAACTCGAACGTAGCTCGGACATGTCTCAGTGCGTCCAGTCCCAACAATATGGGATCCTGGATATCCGCCACCGCTACGTTCCACGGAAACTTTTCGCCCTGCAGATTAAGGGTCACCCGTATCCATCGGTGGATCTTGATGGTTTGGCCCGCCGCTTGCCGCGCTCTGCTGTAATGGCCCTTCACGACGGTGTAATCTTTAGGAGAGATCTTCGCGAACAGTTCCGGGTTGATCACCGTGATGCACGCCCCGGTGTCCCCCACCATTCGACACGGCACGCCTCCGATCTCTCCTTTCACGACAAACGAGCCGGCCGTGCCGCTGCCGTCCAGTTTGTTCACTCCGGGTGTTTTGCGTGCACCGGTGATCGGTCTGACCCGTAACAGGCCGATCACTGCTCGTTTCCCGAAGCCGCCTCCACCTCGTCGTCTTCATCCTCGTCGTTCGTTGGCTCCAGCTTCCGGACCCTCTTCTTGCGGCACAACCGGCTAATGTGTCCCGTTTGTCCGCAGTTCCAACACGTTGGAGTGGTAGTGGCTGGTCGCGCTGTCTGGTCCGATGACACCCATCGTGGGGGTCGCACGGCCGGTCGAGATGGTCTGAACGCTCCCGCGTCGGGACGTACCGTTCTCGACGTTGGTTGTGCCGACCGTTGTTCCTTCGCTTCGAAGATGACGGCTTGTCGTGTTGCGTCGGCTCTGGTTATCACGTCCGCTGTAGTCGGGGTGATCCGGAGCGCGCCAAGTTTGGCCCGTAGACTGGGGTACGTGAAGGAGTTCGCCGCTATGCACACGGTCATGCGTTCGACTGCTTCGGCGTTCGTGTGGACGCCCTCCAGCATGTCTTCGCAGAGGGCTCGTATCGCGTCTACGTGGTCCGCGGCTGGTTCTTCCGCACTCCATCTTCTCTGTTCCGCTGCCGCATGGCATGCAATCGGTGTGCCCTGTCGTCTGAAGCGTTGGGCCAGCTCTTCCGTCAAGTCATCGTAGCTCAGCGTCGATGGCAGCTGACTGGCGAAAATGGCGGCCGCACCTCGGAGTTGGCAGCACAGTCGGTCCTCCAGGTTCGTCGTCTCCTTGTTCAGCCGTGCAGCAAACTCGAAGTGGTTGAGGAAGTCCTTCCACCGTTCAGTACCGTCGAACGTGGTGTAGTCGTACCGGTGGGAATGTTGCCGCACCCCGTACGTGTCTCGCTGTGTGGTCCGCCTGTCCTCGTAACATACCTCTGATCTCCTCGGTGGTTCTGGATGTACGTCGGCTTTCGGCTGCGTTGGTGTCGCAGACTTCTCCCAGGACTGCAAAAACGTGGCGAAGGTGTTTTGCAGGGACTGGACCTGCTCTTGGCAGCTCGCCATTCCCTGGCTTAGCTCCTTGTAGCTCGGCTCCGGTGTCCTTGGCACCCGGCTCCTCGACACCCGGCTCCTCTGCTCCTCCCGTCTCCGTCCTCCGTTGCTCAGCTCCCCAGGGCTTTGTTCTCGATTCGGCTCCATTTCTTCCGGCAGCGATGAAGACCCCGAATCCGCACCTTTGTGGCTCCTTGTCTCAACCATGTAGATCCCACTTCTGACACCAGTGAAGAGTATTCAAAGGTAAGTGGAGTCAGGTCGAGGTACAAGAAAACACGCAGGCAGGTTCCAAGTCTTTATTGCTGCTCGTCCGGTGGAGGTCAGGATCCGAATGCCACCGATCGAGAGCGTACCGTTCTTATATCATAGAGCGCTCAGCGCATACACGTTTATGACACGTCAACAAGTACAGTCATTGGTCAAGGAGTCGGGTGTAGCCATTGGCCACAACGCCCGACTCCACCATTGGTCGGCGTCACCATGACGTCACCGGTCCACGGGGCGTCTCCCTATGCAACGCTACACTATGAACGTACATACTTACTGATTAATTTTTATTATTTCATACGTTGATGATCGATCCCTGCCCAGCTAAAAACATCATACGCATTATGTGATGAATATGCCGGGCCATGACAAAGAATCTATTTTTTACTCGATACTGTAGACCATGAGACTTTGTATGGCCGTTCAGATTAGAAAATCGCGACTGAAAACTATATTCGTAAATCATGAGAAATAAATCCGAAATATATTGTTTGTGGCCCTGAAAAGGGCCGTTTTGTTTAATAGTAGGTCAGTAGATATCTAGGCGCGTTCTCCGCGGATACGTCTAGCCAATTGGATGTCTTTGGGCATAATGGTGACGCGCTTGGCGTGGATGGCACACAGGTTGGTGTCTTCGAAGAGACCGACGAGGTAAGCCTCGCTAGCTTCCTGGAGGGCCATAACGGCAGAGCTCTGGAAACGCAGGTCGGTCTTGAAGTCCTGGGCGATCTCACGAACCAGGCGCTGGAAAGGCAGCTTGCGGATGAGGAGTTCAGTGCTCTTCTGGTAGCGACGGATCTCTCGGAGCGCGACAGTTCCGGGCCGATAACGATGGGGCTTCTTCACTCCTCCGGTGGCGGGCGCACTCTTGCGAGCGGCTTTCGTGGCCAGTTGTTTGCGGGGAGCCTTTCCTCCGGTGGATTTACGGGCAGTCTGCTTGGTACGGGCCATTGTCAAGTGTGCTGAGGAACGTCTTGTCCGAACGAAAGACGAACGTCGAATGCGGCCCCGGCCGCATTGCACAAATATTTATAACATATGCAAGTGCTGCGATTGGTCAGTTTGGGCGGCAAACGCTACCACCTGGTGCGTTTTTACAGTAGCTCTCAAACTGAGAAGACCCATTATGCAGTATTTTTTTGCATTCAATAATAAAAAATATTTATATTTTAACAATATAAACAAAATATAACACCGCTTATATATTAAATTTTACGTTTTATGTCCTAGATGTTACAATTAAACTATTTTTTTCGATTCGTATTAACCCATTGAATGCTGAGCAACGCCGATTGGCGTTTTTCCAACAAGTCCATAAGCTTGAAATATACGCCGATAGGCTTTGTTTTTTGAGTATATAAAAAACAATCTGATAAGAAATAAAAATGACCACTAACACGAAAGCCATGTGAAACGTAAAGGAGTAAGTAAAAAATAAATAAGAATACTTAGCGCTGAAAGCCTTTCCAGGTAGTATTAAACGGGAGCAGGTAAATTGGTCGAATGCAATACACCTAAATCAATTCACCTAATGCAATTCCACTAATGACGCTTTAACCGAAAATCTATTGACCGAATGGTAAATTCGTCTAATATCTTTATATCGAAAAACAAATTCACCTTAGTTCGAATTTCAAACCAGCAGTAGCCGAGTTTCAAACCAATAGTAGTAAATTTTATTATTTAGTAATTTTTCGACGCGATATCAACAGATGGCGTAGTAACATAGACAGATAAATGTTATAACATTTCTTTGCAAATAGTCCTTAAACTCTATATACACCATATTGCGCCCGACAGAAGATTTAAAAAGGATTTCCCACCTAATGGCGAGTGAACTAAATTAAGGACATTGAAAAAATTAATTGCTTTTGTAGCTTTGTATTACCTTTTGCTATATATACTATACTATATTATATAGCAACCATACATATTTACAATAAAATTTATGATAAAATAAAGTAATAAAACGGAATAAAATAAAAAGGAATCAAAAAAGATATACAGATTTTTTTTATTGTACATATATTAAAATTGGCTTTCCAATCATCAATATTAAAAGAAGGTGAGAAGAAAACGCATGTATAATAGACAGACTAGTACAATTTCCACGATTGATACAATATCCATAATAAATAATTAATAATTTTAAATATACGTAATAAATATAAATTATGATGAATACATAACAAATATAAATCAGTTAGTAATTTATACTACATATGTATTGTAGATTGCAAAACACAATGAAATATAAACAATAATAACAAGACAAGAAACATGCAATACAATAAATAATTTATTTATCAAGTTACAGAAATTAACCAATTTATAATAAACATTTTCATGTAATAAAAACTCATGGGTGGTATTACAGATGGGCAACACACATATATGTATGTATTACTGTCGCAAATTCTCTTCAATATATGAATAATCAATATGTAAAACAACTAACGTTAAAGAAAATTGACTATTGTATCAAGTCATGTATGTAATAAAAATACTCCTGTGTGAAGCTATAGAAGTTTTTTACAAAAAATTTGGTACGTACATATATAAACGAAAAGACTTTTGCTAATTTCAATGACCATCTCTTCTCCACCGATCATGGTATTTGCTTGTTCTATTAGCGACACCACACAGACCCAAAGTAAATAATGATTTCAATCAATAACTGTAGCTTGTGACATGTCTAATTGTTTCGCACAAAATGTAATGCTTATCAGCTCATTCACACAGCGATAAATAAAATTTAACATTGGAAAGAGTTTAAAAATTTGAAGCCACATATTTTTTTGAATTCCTTTTTTAGTTCAGAATTTAATATCACATTTATAATTGGGTTTCAAGCGTGCAGCTAGGATTTTAAACGTACATTAAATCCAAATTTCAGTTATAAATATACTAGAACGAAAAATTTAAAAATAACATGGTATAAGTAATATTTATCAATAAATTATGGAATTCAGCATTTTTAATCTTGACATATTCTCTAAAGCAAATTGCCTCCCTGCGACGATAACTGTGAACGAAACAGCTCCCATATCAAATTTTGCTAACACAAATTTGATACTGTTCCATTAGTTGTGGCATAAATCTACTAACAACAAATTTATTTGTTGTTAGCATATTCTCGGCTCGATGAGTAGGGCAAACGGATCCTCAGTAGTTTCCACAGTTATTCCATCCCTTTCCTCTTCAGAAATAGTTTTCCAATGTCTAAAAAAAAATCATTACCTTATTTGATCCCATGTTATCAAAACTTAATAAATAAAATAAGTAGGGTGAAATTGATTATATTGAGTAATGAAATGTTTCGTGCTTTTCTAGGATAATGTGATTGCAATTGCGAAATATAACTTCACTTAAATCATATGTGTAATTCATATTAATGGTTGTGGTTGGTGAGAACAACTGCAGGAAAGTTTTGCTAGTGTTTAATTATTACATTAAATAAAATAGTGAATTTGGCATTTTTCTGAAGTACAATATTCTAAATGAATTATTACTGGTATGAATTCTTTTATATTTTATTCCGTATGTGTTCCAATTTAAATAAAATAAAATAAAATTAAAATTGTTGAATAAAAAATGATCAGTAGATCAGTAGCTATTAAAATATATATAAGATGTATTGTGAACATAATTTAGTAATAATAAAAAGCATTTAAAAATCAAAATCAAAATAAAATAAAATATAAAAATATATTTATTTTCCATTTGATCGGCAAACAGTCGCAAATAAAATACCTAGAAAGCATTGAAAGCGGCATTCTTTATATATGCCGAAAATCGCTTCACAGAAAATTCGATTTGATTCGAGAAAGCCACAGAAAATTCGATTTCCATACAACTGTATTATGAAATTAACAAGTCTGAAAACTGTTTTACTGACATTGTTTTATTGGTCTGTAAATACTTCGGGATATTTTTTTTAAGTATTGAACACTGATTAAAAATATTCAGAAAGTTTCATTCAATAATTTTATTGCACTGTATTGTATTGCAGATTTTCGAGAACTATTAAAGTGCATTTTTTTAGTATTAACATTAAATTTGTACGAATGTTTTTAAAAGGTTCTCACAGTCTTTGTACTATATCGCTCCAAGACAAAGCGCGGGGTCCGTATTTGATGTTTCAAAATATGCATAGGTATGTACTTCTTGGAAGGTTTTGTAGAATTGAACGACAAAATTGTTTACAATTTCTCATAATAGAAGAAATCTTTCTAAATGCGTTCGTTCCTGCCAGATGTTGGAATATATGTGATTGTTATCTGAATGACTCCCAAACAATTAACGTTTTCGTGTTTATTAATATTTATCATAATTATTGTGTATTCAAAATTTTTCAAAAGACTATTTCTTTCAATTTTAAAAATGTTACTGTGTACTTTTTATTCCCATTATTTAAATAATTAATATATATTTACTTTTTCTTTATCATAATTTTCAAATTCAGTCTTCTAAAATTTAAGACTAATTGTCGCCGGAAGATAAAGAGTGATTTATATTTTATAGTTTGTTTCCGTTCGATTTCTTGTTTGAAAATAGATTTGAAATGTTGTTCAGTAAAACTCAAAGATTGTTAATGATAACAATGCCAGCTGTTCTCTAGAGTAAGTATCAAATGAAACAAAATGTTTCCACAAATCTTTGACTTTTTCTAGTGTTCGGGTGAAAAGTATATATCTATGTATATAAGAAAAAGATTAACAGAGTACATATGTATAGTAAAAGTGTATTTACCAGTTGTAATATATTCTGATTAGTCACTATATGTTTCATCTATCCCATATATAATAGTTATTTCATATGACAATGGGTTTAAAATATGACTTATCGGAATTAGTCGATATGTAAAATGGTAAGTGTTCATAGTATGACATTTCTTCACTGAATTCCGTTTCTTCTATCTACTTAATGAAATTGATTTAAAGAACCTAGGCTTTCAATGAATGTAACACAGTATTGCTTATCACTTAATAAAACGGCACTTGACTTGCAATTCGAATCGGCATGACACTATCAACTATTAGTTTAATGTGACTATCCAATAGTTTCGAAAAAATCAATTAGTCGCAGCATTTTTGAGATTTGTATGTAATAAAAGACTCGTTTCTGGTTTATAAAACTTATTGATTATTTGTTATTTATGTAATATTAATTGAAGGACTTCATTTTTTCGATAAGAGTAGACATTTAATTAATAAGTCCAAAAAATAGTGTAAGTTCGAGCGTACAAGTTAATACAAGTTATAGATATAAAATTTCAGTTCGATACACGGTCTAGGATATATAATAATTCAAAGAAAAATAATGCTACTTCCGGCAGATTTGAAAATGAAAAAAAAAATTAAAATTTTATTAGCGCAACGATTAAAATTTTTAATACGCAGTAAAAAGTTTCAGTGTTTCAAAGATATTTAATGGTGTTTGAATTATCACTAAAATACACAGCCAAACACGCACATTTTTTAAAAACAATAAATACGTGCCAGTGATCGACTTCATCTATTAATAAAATATAAATTTTAAAATACAACTTAATATATTATTTTGTTTTAAATAATCTTGAAATTATCAATGCTAAAGTGCCATCTATCCTTCAACGTAAAACAACCTTCATTCGACCAATTTGTATTTCGATAAACTGAGGTAAGGTAAGTATGAAATTAGGTATGGTCGTCGTTCGGTATGTTGATATTCGACCTACTCGCTTAGGTATACTCGAATTCGGCGAATTGCATTAGGCGAATTTACAGTGAATCCCTTGGCACATATGTGGATTGTGAGCATTACATTTTAACAACAATTAAGAAGATGCAACTAGTTTTGGAAAAACACATTCATCAATAGATTTCTTTTGTTTATTTTATATTGTTGCAAGATATATTAGAGAGTGAAATAAATCACCACTCAATATTTATTTTGAGTGGTGATTTTGGGTTTTTGTACCTGCTTTCAGTGGTGTCACCCTAATGGTTTCCATGGGTTTCCAGAAACCCGTTGTTAAAAATTAAAAGTTTCCGGAAACTCGTTAGAAATTTTAAAATTCATATAATTTTGTCAAAAATTATACAAATCTTGTTTTGGACGGTTACAAATTCGAAAAGGTCACAGTCGATTACATAGCAGGTTAAGAGAAAAGACCTTTTTTGAAATATATATATATATATATATATATATATATATATATATATATAAATTGAAAAAAATTTGGAAACCCGTTGTTCCAAAATTGAGGTGACACCACTGCCTGCTTTCTATTGGATTTCTAAATAATTTTAGATGCAAATGTTGGCGAAATTTTCAGCATGGCGGGCTTTCAACAGAAAAGACATCAGCACTCAAAGGGTTACGCGTCCCGATTACGATTATTTTTCACCATCGTATTGGCGGTATTGATTTGAATATCTATTGCTGATAAAACCGCGAAAAAGGGCAAAGTCTCAAAACTATCGGAAGAATGTAGGATATAATTATCTATGTAAATAGCTAAAATTATATAAATAAATAATATACATATCTTGTCAAACCAATGAGCGAAGTGAAATATATAAGAGGTTTGTAAAAACAAAATTTATATATGTTTGTAAATAATAAATCAATAAGTTGAAAACGTTGAGAAACACTGATATTGACAACGTGTTTGAAAACTAGTGAAATCCCGATTGATTTTTATTATATCTTATAATTATAATTTTGATTAATCATGAATAAAGTGTAATAAATATTACTATTCCCTGTCGCAAGTTTCTTTTAAGAAAATCATCGTATGCATTTATTGGGAAAATTGGTGATAATGAGAGACTGCCACCGAAAGTATAAATACGGGCGTTTTAGTGTCGAGACTCGCCGCCAAAAAGGCCCCTGGCCCTGACGGAATCTCCAACAAAGCTCTAAAAGAACTCCCTCAAAAAGCCATCGCTGCACTCACAGCTATACTAAATGCCACCAACAGAATCTGCTATTTTCCGAGTCAATGGAAACTCGCTAATGTCATTCTCATCAGAAAACCCTACTCGAACCCCTCCCTCGCAACAAGTTACCGACCAATCAGCTTGCTATCCTCACTGAGTAAGATCCTGGAACGGATCCTAATCTCAAATCTCAACAGCGAAATCGCAAAAATTGACCTTCTTCCCAAAACACAATTTGGTTTTAGACCCCAACATTCTGCCGTTCACCAGATTCACAGAGTTGTTAAAACCGTTATAGACGGCTTCGACCACAACATGTCTACTGGAGCAATCTTCCTAGACATTTCCAAAGCTTTCGATAAAGTCTGGCACTCTGGCCTCCTTTACAAAATGATTGCTGCCAACATCACCCCCCACTCAATACGATCCATCGCATCCTTCCTAAGAGAAAGGAGATTTCAGGTCAAACTCAAGGACCGCATTTCAACTCAGCGAGGCATCTCCGCTGGCGTACCCCAAGGCTCCATCCTCGGCCCCACGCTATTCAACCTTTACACACACGACATACCCACTCCTACACATAGGTACACAAACATCGCACAGTACGCCGATGACACGGCCATCTTAGCGAGCTCCGTCGGCCCCAAGGGAGTCTCACTCGCCCTCCAGAAGTACTCGGACCAACTGGTAGCGTGGTACGATAAATGGCTGATGAAAATCAACCCGGATAAAAGTCAGGCAATATTCTTCTCCAGACGCAAAAAACGGTGCAAACCAGCCAAGCCAGTCATTATAAACGACCAACCAGTCAACTGGACCACGTCTACCCGCTACCTGGGGGTAATAATCGACCGCAAATTAACCTGGAGACCCCACATCACTAACGCGGTGCGCAGAGCTAGGGCAGTTGCGTCAAAGCTTTACCCACTATGCAAACCCAACAGCAAGCTCTCGCTTAAAAACAAGTGCTTGCTGTTTAAATCTATCATCCGCCCACAAATCACGTACGCGAGCCCCGTGTGGGCTCACACTACCATCTCCAACACATCCATACTCAAACTACAGACAGCTCAAAACAAATTCTTGCGTGCCGCGGGCAACTACGACTGGTACACAAGAAACACTATAATTCACAATGACCTAAACATTGACCACCTTGACAAACACGTACACAAACTTGCCGTGAACTACTTCAAGTCTCTCGGCAAGATAGACAACCCTCTGATAAATTCCCTCAGTGAGACCAAACTCACGATCAATCAAAGGCCCATCGACATCTTGAAGATGGGTATAGGCTAAACTAGGATAGATAGAATTAATCTGTAAATATATATTATGACAACAGTAACCATAAGTTAAGTTAACCAAACCACTAACATAATACTATAGCCTCTAATAATAAAACTAACCATACTAACCGTAACAGTATCCCATAGTTAATGCACTAACCTATGCTTAGTGTTCTAGCCATTCAAAACAGCAATGCGAGCAGCCGCCAGCCCGCACCACAACATCACCGCGAATCGGATCCCATATAATTCGCTAGATCGATAGGCATGGAGTAAACTCCATGGAACTATCTATAAAAATATTACCCACTACTCGAGACTCATTCGCTCGCCGGAGTTCGTCCTGTTCGGACGTCTGTCTAGCTCTCACTCTCGTTCCACCAACACTTCACAGATTCAGGATGACCGGTCGCGGAAAGGGAGGAAAGGGATTGGGAAAAGGGGGCGCTAAGCGTCACAGGAAGGTGTTGCGAGACAACATCCAGGGCATCACCAAACCTGCCATCAGACGTCTCGCTCGTCGTGGAGGAGTCAAGCGTATCTCGGGTCTGATCTACGAGGAGACCAGAGGCGTCCTCAAGGTGTTCCTGGAAAACGTGATCAGGGATGCCGTCACCTACACCGAGCACGCCAAGCGCAAGACCGTCACTGCCATGGACGTGGTCTACGCCCTCAAGAGACAAGGACGCACCCTCTACGGATTCGGCGGTTAAACAAACAAATCAATTGACATCGACAACAACAACGGCCCTTTTCAGGGCCACCAAACCATTTACAAAGTTTTCGGTTCTAGACTTTCATCTGAGCTACACATATGATATTTACATTACAGATTACGCTTAATAAAATTTATCAAGCTACTACCTTGCGTACATTTACCCTATAAGGCTTATAGTATAACCGATATATCGGTAAATACATTTATTTCATTAGGATTATGATGGCCTTGTCTGTGAATGAACAACTCATTTTAGCATATTTTTTCGTTGTGTATGTGTTTATACGTCCTTCGCATCTATTTATATTCTAAAATTGTCCTGATACTTGGCGAATTATGCGATGAAGTTTCGTGTACTTAAGTTATGTCATATGAAAGGATCGAAGAATTTCGACAAAATGACAAACCCTGCATCATACATACATACATACATGTGTTTGTAGGTGGGTTGAGAAATGAACAGATAATATAAACGTTGAATTTTTCTTATTTTCCTGGATTTAAATCCCCCATTGAACGAATATTTACATTAGTAAATAGCATGTTGGCCAATTAAAGACATTTATTAACCCTTTGTGTGTCGAGTTATTTTCTGTTGAAAGCCCGCCACGCTAAAAATTTCGCCAACATTTACAACTAGAATTATTTAGAAATCCAACAGAAAGCAGGTATAAAAATTGTAGCTAATCCACAAACAAAACCCTAGATATCTACCTTAGATACGTACCGTTGAAGATTTCGAGTTTTGTAAAGATTTGGTTAGAATCCAATATATCAACAATATAAAATAAACAAAAAAAGTCTATTAATGAATGTATTTTTCCAAAACTAGTTCCATCCTCATTGTTTTTAAAATGAAATGCTCACAATCTAAATATCAAGCCACAATCTAAAGTACTCAACAGATAAGGCTTTCCACCGGGAAATTCTGCTATGGTTATAAATTCAGAAATTCCAGTGTAAAACTGTCTTTATAAACATTGGCATGGATTACACGACCTGTGTTCAATGCATTTTTTTTCAATGCTTAACGGATAGTATTCTTATTTATTTTATATATAAAAATAGAAAATACAACGTTTATTAGCATTTTTCCGGCTATATTGCAAAATAAAATTGATCCACGTATGTATGTAGAGTACAAATTGAGATGTAACCCAATATAACTAACTATATTGGATGTTTTCCGCAATCTCATATCATTTATTAAATGGTATAGCAGTGATTTAGGATTTCCAAGTTCAAAATTAAATAACACAGAAATTCATTACAAAGCATGTTTTTGATAATTATGGAAGGACACGGATTAATTTTAAACATTTAAAATCTGCACGCCATTTGAATCATCCTGTTTTAAAGTAAAAGTAAGGTCAAATCGATGTCATTAATCGGAAATTTTTTTTTAAGAATCTTTCGAATTTTCAATAATAATATTTTGGTTTATAATTTATATATATAAGCACTAAGAATTAATAAATGATATTTTTAGATAAAGGAAAAGATTGAAGGCGTCAATTGATAATAAAGATTATAGATCGTTCTGTGTATTACGATTGTTTGTTTCAATATCATCTAATTCATTTATTAACATACTAATGTATTAAAGATGACTTTAATATTGTTATTAAAATGTTTAAGAATAATATTCGACATTGATTACAGATGTAAACTATTAAAATACATTAATATTTCATTTTTAACGACGCTCCACGTGATGGTGCGGACTCATTTTTAAATTGAATTTGTCATTGCTCGTGTGCTAACGTGAATTATATAAAGAATTTTAGTATTTTAAGGCGATATAATCATAATTTACAATTGATGTTTTAAATACATCGATTAATTTAAATACTTTTTTAGAAAATTGGCAATTTTGGGACTAAGCGAAGCAGAAATGATAATTTGTATTGTCGAGTATCGAAGACTGAAGTGACTGTTCTGTGTGTTACGATTGGTGGTTTCAATTTCATCTCATTACTTTATTACGTTAATTATACACTTGAAATAGCTTTTGGACATTTATCTAAATATTTAAGAACGATATTAGACAGTAAAAACAGTTGTAAACATTTAAATTGTGTATTTATTCCACATTTAATGACACTCCGCGTGACGATGCGGATGCATTCTGAAATTGAATCAGTCATTGATTTCAAGCTGATGCGAATTGAACAACAGATTTTAGCTTTTTACGAAGATAAAACCCTTATAAACGATTGCCGTTTTCAACGCAACGATTAAATTGCGCAGTTTTTTAAGAAAACCTAGATTTTGGGACAAGGCGAAGCAGAAATGAGAACGATTTGATGAAGAATCTGAACAGGGCGAACGCGTAAGTTCGGCGAGCTCCGTCGAGCGCTCAATGCCCCGATCGTGCAACGATGAAATTCGCTCGCGTCTCGACTCGAAACGCTCGTTCTCAAACTCTCTCTTCAATCCTCAAACTGGGAAGAACTAATATGGCAGACACCGCATCTCCAGTCGCAGCCTCTCCTCTACCGACGACTCCGGCCAAGAAGTCCAAAGTCGCAGCCGTCAAGAAGCCTCAGAAGAAGCCCACTCATCCCAAGACCTCGGAAATGGTCAACAACGCTATCTCGGATCTCAAGGAAAGGGGTGGATCCTCACTCCAGGCCATCAAGAAGTTCATTTCGGCCAACTACAAGGTGGACGCCGACAAACTGGCTCCTTTCATCAGAAAGTACCTGAAGGGCGCGGTCGACTCTGGCACTCTGGTTCGCACCAAAGGCAAAGGCGCTGCTGGAAGTTTCAAACTGGAGGCCAAAGCGAAGGGCGCCCCCGCCGCTAAGAAGACCAAAGCCGCCCCCAAGAAAGTCGCAGCCGCCGCTAAGAGCCCCGCCAAGGCAGCCGGACGCGTGCAGAAGCGCAAACCCGCCGCAGCTAAGAAAACTACAGCCGCTGCAGTCAAGCCCAAGAAAGCCGCTGCCAAGAAAACGACTGCCGCCGCTTCTCCGGCTAAGAAGGCCGCCAAGTCTAAAACCCCCACTAAGGCCAAGACCACCACGAAGCCCCCGACAAAGAAGCCCAAAGCGCCCAAACCCAAGAAGGCCGGAGTCGCCGCCAAGAGCAAGGCCATCAAGAGGACGGCCGCTAAGAAGTAATCTCGCAGCATTACGACGACCATCGCCTATTGACGTAAAACTCAATTTAAAAAGCCCTTTTCAGGGCTACCAAACTCTTTTACATAAAGTTGGTTAATATTTTGACATCATCAAAAAGCAACGTTTTTTTGGAATTTGTCCGTGGTATATGTGCATATGCATTCACGGGGGAGTTTGTTTCATTTTCCATTTTAACACCAATAAAAAGGATTCAAATATGTTATGTGCGACGTAGCACGTTTGACGTTAACAGTCTTTATTAGTAGCAGTATTACAATAATTTAGGTGTAACTTCTTGAATGTGGAATCGCGAATTTTATTCATTTCAATTTCATGTTTACCTAGTACCAAGCCGATGACACGTACAGAAAAGGAATTGATGTTTCGCAGGAGACCCTTGAAATTGAAGTAAAAGGTGTTCGATGAAATGCGAAGTGCTTTTAAGTAATAGCTAAAATAATTGTGGTGATTTATGATCGTGTTGATCACAATATATAAATTAGGTGGCAAACTGCAAAAAAGAATCATTGTACACTTAAAATAAGTGAAGCTAAAAGGAGGTATGTAAAAAAAGGTAACAGCACAGGGGATGCAAAAAAGGTAGAATTATGAGAAGCGGTCATAAAACTACTTGAAGAATGATTGAAAACGTAAAAGTTTGTAAAAAAACGCATTAGGACTGAGTAGGCATTGATATTTGAAAATAGCAGGTACGAAAAAATATAGCACAACAAAAAAAGTAGGTAGTCGGGACTGCTAATCGCTAGTTGTTAAGCCATTAGAATAAAAGGATGATTACACCACAAAGTGCAGTAAAAAATTACCAATATGCAAATGATGAAACTGTTCATTTTAAACCAAATTTTTATTTGTAAAGAGCATTGGTGGCCCTGAAAAGGGCCTTTTGATTTTCTTCAACGTTAGAACGTTGGCGTCTACTTGGAGCTGGTGTACTTGGTGACGGCTTTGGTGCCTTCAGAGACGGCGTGCTTGGCCAACTCTCCTGGAAGCAGGAGACGGACTGCGGTCTGAATTTCCCGAGAAGTGATGGTGGAGCGCTTGTTGTAGTGGGCGAGACGAGAAGCCTCGGCTGCGATGCGTTCGAAGATGTCGTTGACGAAGCTGTTCATGATGCTCATCGCCTTCGACGAGATGCCGGTGTCGGGGTGCACCTGCTTCAACACCTTGTAGATGTAGATGGCGTAACTCTCCTTCCTCCTGCGCTTGTTCTTCTTCTTTCCATCCCCCTTGGAGATATTCTTCTGGGCTTTGCCTCCAGATTTCTTCGCGGCTTTTCCACTCCCCTTGGGTGGCATCGTGTATCGCAGTGATCCAAAGGGACGCTATCGATACGAGAGAACGCTTCAGAATGAATTTCAAACTGCTAAAATTTGCTATTCATTACTTCGCCCCTCCGCGTCGACGGCAGATGTGTCTGTATTGCACAAACGCGTGTACGTTGCGGTCGTGTTGATAAATACACGCGGATCCAAATTTTTGTCATTCGCTCGCCGTCTCTCGCACCGTGCGCTAGTCCGCACCGTGCTCGCATTCACTCCGTCGCTACACACAACTCCAACTCGTCATGTCCGGCCGTGGAAAAGGAGGCAAGGTGAAGGGAAAGGCAAAGTCGCGCTCCAGCCGAGCTGGTCTGCAGTTCCCCGTGGGCAGGATCCATCGTCTGCTGAGGAAAGGCAATTACGCGGAGCGCGTGGGAGCCGGAGCCCCCGTCTACTTGGCCGCCGTCATGGAATATTTGGCCGCTGAAGTCCTCGAGTTGGCCGGAAACGCCGCTCGCGACAACAAGAAGACCAGAATCATCCCCCGCCATCTCCAACTGGCCATCCGCAACGACGAGGAGTTGAACAAATTGCTCTCCGGAGTGACCATCGCTCAAGGAGGCGTCCTGCCCAACATCCAAGCTGTCTTGTTGCCCAAGAAAACCGAAAAGAAAGCGTAAACGTCCCATCAATCAGAAACAATAAGGCCCTTTTCAGGGCCACCACTTATATTCTCGGTTGTACTGATGTACGATTATGCTGTAATGTGTTTTAGATGATTAATTCAGATCGAGCACTAATTCGAATTATTGAGTTGGTCGAGCCGTTTTAGCGTTTGCATTGTTGCACTTTCACAAATGACCATTAACGCGAAAGTTTCACTGCGACCGGACTGATAATTTCGGATTTTAGCGAATATTAATACAAAATAATCATTACGGCCTTGGACCTAACCAGTCCGTATCGTCTTTTTTACGAATATAATGTCGATGACTTATGCAAGCGATTGAAAATAAGTAGGCAGTTCGTTCTTAGAAATCGTCGAAGGTTAGATTGCTAGCGAGTGAATATTTATGTAATTACTACATATCGAGACAGTTCGATCACTAGTAATCGTGCCCGACTAGTACTACATAAATAATTACATGTGTACGAATTAGCCAATAAAATATTTGGGTGAAAATTTTAATATTTGAAAGTTTATTTATAAGTATACACGTGTCATATTATTTTATTATGTTATGCTATAAACTCGTCTTTGTACAAGTCCGCGCTTTGGAAATCGCTGGTATAGAGGACAGTGGCGTCGCTAGTAGGGTTGGTGTCACCTGGTGCAGTATGTGTGTGTGTGTGTCGTCGTCTCTGTGTGTTCAGCTCGCTCTGGAGCACGTGCTGGAACAGGGCGGGGTGGGGAATTAGACAAGTCAGCTCGGGTTATCCTCGTTTATTGACGAATAGAATGGCGAGCCGGGGAGTTTGCCGGCGCCTGTGCCCCTCTATGGCGGGGGCTGTGGATGAGTACGCTGGCTGCAGCTGGTCACTGGTCAGGCAAGGTAGACCAGCTACGCCAGTACCGTCTCGGCCGGCGGATGGCGGGCGTCTCGTCCGGCGGATGGCGGGCGTCTAGTTTGACAGATGAGCGCGCCTCGTAAAAATGAGTGCGCGCCCGTAAGAGCCCAAAACACGGCCATGTGGGTTTGTTGGCTCGGACAGTATGTCAACCCCAAACCCAAACAAAACATTACGAAGAAAATAATATCTTATTATAACAACACTTTTATCTTTCGATGACGGTAGAATTGCAATGAGCAAATAAACAAATAAAATTTTATGTAATTTTCACTTTAAAAAATAATTTTTTTTATTCCAAAATATGCAAAAAAGCTATATATTGTAACGTTACATAGAGAGACGCCCCGTAGACCGGTGACGTCATGGTGACGCCGACCAATGGTGGAGTCGGGCGTTGCGGCCAATGGCTGCACCAGACTCCTTGACCAATGATAATACGTGTATGCGCTGAGCGCTCTATGAAATAAGAATGGTTCGCTCTCGATCGAGGGCATTCGGATCCTGACCTCCACCGGACGAGCAGCAATAAAGACTTGGAACCTGCCTGCGTGTTTTCTTGTACCTCGACCTGACTCCACTTACCTCTGAATACTCTTCAATATAATTAAAATTATTAGAAATATTACCAAAATTTGGGATGCATGCATGTAGTCTTTGACAATAAACGTAGTAATCACGTAGGAAAATATAGAAAAAGGGTACAAATCGTAAAAATTCAACACGAAATTTGGAGTATAAACTTTTAATACTAGTGCGTCTTATGAATAATTTTAAGAACATCTTTACGACTTGTTTTTGTTTAAAAACCTTTTGCGCTCCTAAATCCAAAACGCCCGCATATTCTTGCGGCATAGTAGTTACGCGTCTGGATGAGAGTAAAGATATTGAAATGGCAATGGGCGCGTCACGTAAGTATGTAGAAGAACAGACTGTAAAAGGGTACATGGAAGGCCACAGGGGAGACGGGTGGACGAATTCAGAGAAACAAGTGGAATGAGGCGGACGAGATAAATGGAAGCTTGTTATAGGGAGGCCTTCGCCTAACAGTGGTGGATGGTGAATGATGATGATGATGTATTTTTCATTTAGTGTCATCCTCCACACCTGCCAAATATGTAGTCGACAATATACGAATTGGGAATATTGGTGTTGCGAAACAAGTGGCGTTCGAAAAGAAATGTGTGAAAGGAGGTGTGGCGGAAAGCGGCCGTGACGTGCGTGTTTGCGGTGAAATTTGGCCAAAAGACGAGGAAAGCGGGCCGCGTCTGTCGCCTGTCGCCTGTCGCCTGTCGCCTGGCGGTCGCGTCTCTCCAAGCTCAGAGCTCGTCTGCGCGCCCCCGCCGGCCGCTCCGCCCCACCTCACCCCACCTCACCTCACCTCACCACATCCAGGTCTGTCACACCACAACCGCTTTTTGGTTATGTTTCGCTGACGTCACGCCAGCCTTTTTGACAGCTTACCTCGTCAAAGTTGGTTCGCTTCGAATGATGTTTGAAAATGAAAATGTTTTTGATGTTTTCCAGGAAATGTCTTCCGAGCAAGTGACGTCCGTGGAGGATGCGGGCCGCGTGTACGGCGGCTGCGAGGGGCCCGACGCCATGTACGTCAAACTGATCTCATCGGACGGCCACGAGTTCATCGTCAAACGGGAACACGCTCTCACCTCTGGCACGATTAAGGCTATGCTCAGCGGACCTGGACAATTTGCAGAGAACGAGGCAAACGAAGTCAATTTTAGGGAAATACCGTAAGTACGCCACCCACCGTCGATCTGGCAAACTCTGAAACACTTACCATTATGTGAGTTCTGATTGTGAAATTTGTTGCAGGTCACACGTATTGCAAAAAGTCTGCATGTATTTCACGTACAAAGTCCGCTACACAAACAGCTCCACCGAAATACCAGAGTTTCCAATCGCGCCTGAAATTGCACTGGAGCTCCTCATGGCGGCAAACTTTCTGGATTGTTAAAGCGACGAGCACCGTTCGACTCAACGCACCCATCCCACATCTAATACAAAACTACGGGTACCCTTGAGAGTTGTCAACTATTTCGTTCGGGCGGCCGGCCTAGCTATCGTCGTTTCAAATATCCAATATACTAATTATGATTATAATAATTAGACCCGATATCAAGGATCGAAGCTGTGACGCACTGAATCGTTCACCGTTATTATTTTTATTTACATAATTGTGTGAAATGTAATTGTGCACTCTTGTGGGTACCCCTTCCCCCACATCAATTAATTATTCAAAAAGAAGGATCGCCGAATTGTCCTTAGTTTTTAACCAAATTGTCGTCGATGTACCCGTAAATAAATTGTTACATAAATTATATGCATATATATATATATTTAATTTAAATTGTTTTCTTTATATTATGTACTGTACGTAGCAAAAAAAAACAAAAAAAAAAAAACAACCATATTATACCTACATATAATTTAAACTTTTCACACTTACTAGATAATTTTAATTCTTAAGCCATTTCCAGCACTAACCTAAGATGTTAAAAGGAATCGTTTCTTTTTTAGGGCTTCTTTGAAATTTTTCATTTTTATACGCCAGCAAAGGGGGTGAATGAATATGCTTAAATATATATATATATATATATATATATATATATATTATACATATTGTGTGTGTTCACACTCAATTCGTGAAATTGTCCATTTCCTGGGGGAAAATACTGCTTAATTCGTGAATCACTTTTTCATGTGAATTGAATATCATGCTTCACGAATTGAGCAAAGCAGATAGTAGCGCCGCCTCCTGTGACTATTTTCGGAACTAACTGGCTATTTATTTACTCCATAAAAAATAAATCGGCACACATGGTGCTATATATATGTATATTTCCATTTGCATACATTTACACACATTCGTTAGTCAAAAAAGAAAAGTACACAACGATAGTCTTTTGTAAGAATAATTGGTTTTGACGTTTTCTTGAGATGAGCAATTTTACGAATCAGGTGTGTGTGTTTTTTGAATGTGTTTACTTTATTTTCTTTCAACTTGGATAAAATGAATATATTTTTTTATCATTATTTATTTTTGTGAGTGTACGCAATTACAAATTTCGTATCACATATCAATATGAAAAGACGTACATATAATTGCAGTTGTCGCTTCACACGTTTGCCATTAGTGTCCTTGCCGTGCATATTATTAGCGCAATTCATGAGCAATAATGTGGAAATGAGCCTTTTTTAGCAGCCCACGTGTCCTAGTTGAAATTCGTAAAAATATATACATACGTTCATACTTACATATATATATAATATATAGGTAAATCTATATACATATAATACGCCTCTAAAATAAATAAAAAATGTATTTATTACACATAAACAATGAATAAAAACCTCTGGGTGATCAACATCAGTGTTTTCATTCACATTAAAATAGTTCAGTTCAGTTGAATAATATAATTGATTTATTTTCAAATTCACCCACATTTATTTTGCGACAAGCGTTTTCTTGTTCGTCACTGTGATCTTACAAAGGTATACAAATCTACATATGTATGTATGTATGTGTATACATTACACATTTGTACATACATACTTACATATGAGCGTCGAAAGACAAACCACAAGACGAACACGAAATATACCAAGCGTTAAAAAAATAAGTAGACACAAATTCCTATCAATTACGACTACTATGGATGGACATGATACGATACATACAATAATAATATACATGCATTCGTAGATATGACTGGAAGAACATCTCATCTCACACATGAACCAACGATGATAACTATCAGTAAATTTCGATTAAATATGTATTCCCCATTCATTATTAAACTCTGTTCAAGATTAGGAAAAGGGAAAAACATCGATAAACCCACTGTACATAAAATTGTGATATAATCTTATCTATGTATGCAAAATAGTTAAAAACAGAACAGATATCATATAATATGTGTACAGTGAATTTTGCTCAATTGTTTTTCAATCGGGCCAAAAATTTATTTTGCCGATTCTAAAAGTCTCCCAATTAAGCGAAATCCACTGTATAAAAAAGTACATACCGCTGTCTTCTATATTTTGACTCGCATACCCCTAGGTGGCCCATAATTTTTTTTGTTATTTTATAATCCCCCAACTAGTTATGAGTTCTTCCCATTTAGTATTATCATTGATATAAATGAACGCCGAATACAATACAATGTCAACGGAGACAAAAACCAATCGATGGTTGCAATGTTTATGATGATGGCAAAGTTTTTCGGCTATAATTGATATTTCTTCAGTTGTAACTTTATACTCTGCAGTGTTGAAATCCATTTACAGAATTAATAAATTTGCCAAAAGCAACAAGTGTTTTTTGTAAATGAAAAAAATAAGAAGTTGTTTTAACTGGAGCAATTTGTTTGTCGGGACCATTCGGTCTATTCCGAGGATCCTACATATGTACATAGAATATGTAGTATATAATGTGTTATTAATGAATTTGAATGCAGAAAAAGTTTTTGTTGTTGATCGGTTGTATTCAAATTTCAATTGTAGCTAAGCGAATAAATATCATAGTACACTTTTCAAGATATATGTAATGTAATTTTTCAAACAGGCAGCTCTCTCTCGGACACCTTAAAATATATGTATGTGGATGGAATGCAAAAAATAAAAGTAGCCAAAGAAATAAAATAAAAATAGAAGCATTATAAGTACGTCCATTTCTTTATTTATACATACATATACTGTCTTATATATTTGGAAATATGTCATAAATAATAAAAATATTTACACAGCTCCCTATCTATTCACATTATTTTAATTTATTGTATTTATTATAATATAATATATATATATATATATATATATATATAAACACACACAAGCACACAATAATCGAACAATACGATAGCACACACACACACACAAAATGGAATTGAATTATATAAAAAAATAAATAGTAAAAAATGCGCCATGTAAGCTAATATCGACTAGCGGAGCAAATAATAAACTTTGACTGGATCGGTTGAAACGAGCCAAAGTCTAAAACATGCACTGATATTAAGCCAACACAAATAACGTGTAAATGCGAGTATTGTCTTCTGTATTTCAAAGGCAACTTATTATAATGTAAATTGTATATAAAATTAAAAATGCTACATGCTCGTGTGATTCGGATCGCGGATAAAACATATTAAATTTATTTGTACGCCGTTACGAAAAATAAACACAATGTCGTACAAAAATAAGTGCAGATCTGTTAATCATGTATGTATATTGAATAGGAACAACGGCTTGTATCCATCGACAAAAATGTGGCCAGATAAATCATCAATTTGCGTTAGGGTTTCGTTTCCGTCTAAATATCATATATACATACATACATATACGTATATGTATATAATACAATTTCATTTTTTTATACAACTAAAAATAACGTTAATATAACGTAACTTAATTACATTCTGCAGCGTACCGTTTTACTTAATAATATAATTGTATTGATAAGCTTTGTATTACACGTGTGTGCGAGGGATTCGGAACGGTCGACGATCTGACCGAGATTGGGACGGGGGTGCTCCTCATTCTCATTCTTGTGGGTGTCCACACACTTTAACATTTTTGCAATTTTAAATTAAAGTTACAGGTTAAGAGTACGAGGTATTTTTATCAAAAATGCTATTGAAAACAACAACTGGATTCGATGGAAAGATGCATAGCGAGTGTCACGAGCAAACGTTCACCGACACGATGTTTCCAATAGAAGACTCGCTTCACGTGAACATTTTATCAGGTGCATTATGCGTCAGTGAGCGTTTGTTCGCGGAATTGTCTAGTGTGAGGACATACATACATAGTTAGAGCTGTCATATATTGGATTCACCCCATTCGCCGATTGTTACTTACACATATGTATATATGTAATACAAGAGGAAAAGTATTCAAATCACGATAAAAAAAAACAGCAGATTAATTAACCTAATTAATGCAAATGTTTTTATATATGTATTTGGTTGTATCTTTTCGAACAGTTGTGGTGCTGTGTTTATTCGAATACGACGTGCATGCAATAATATGTATGCGCATGGGGTTTACACTAAATCACCACTGCTCTGCTCTACACAATTATGTACGTAGATGAACATGACAAAATCATACACAACGTGTGATTGTGATCGGAAACTTTGTGACTGGGAAATCATATCAAATTAATCTATACGAAGAAATAGATTTATAACTAATACTGTAAGTCAATTTTATCTATGTATGTATAATATGTATTATATAAGACGTCACAAATTTTCACAAAAATCACATCTCGTGTTCATAAATTACACATAGTACGGCAAAATTTCTAATTGTAAGCGTTGAATACATTGGAAAATTGGCGTGAACTGTTCACACCCAAAAGTGTCGAGGTGAAACCTGACTGACGAAATGTCTACACGTCATGGTACACGCTCTCGTCAAGCTTCATCTTTACACTGGACAAAACATTTTTGGATCTGACGGGCCCCATACGATATACACACATGTACCAGTACTGTTGCATGTGCTGAAACGACAATCAAAACACTAGTTCACTGTTTAAGTACACATTACTGATTTAAACGTGTATGGGACCCTAGATCTTCAAATCGTAGCTGTCCACTGTTGTTAATATTGCTACAGTTTAAGAAAAAGGTTTACTCACAACAGTGACAAATCAGATAATTTCATTTGGTTAACAACGATAAAATAAATCTAGGCATTTCAAGTTTTAAAATACGGGCAACATTATTGCAGTGTGTTGAAAAATTGAATATTAACAAATAAAATAAAATCTCATAAGTTCAAATTTCACAAACAAAAAAAAAATAAATTATCACATTTTATGACTGATCATATAATATAAAAAATACATACGTATGGTATAGATCTACGGAAGCGACATGTTATTAATTTTCATTGTTCTGCGAAACGGCTATTGTGTTGTTCGTTTGCAGTTGTGACATCTTTTTGCTGAGCGCGTAAATGGGTTGTTCGTCGGATGGAGCGCTCTGCTGCTGGACGACATTCACCACTTTCTTGGGAGAACCGGATTTGCTCTGAGGAGCGCTGTCGACGGAGCCCTGCCTACTCCTCGGCTCGTCGACAGACTGCCTGCTGCCCAACGACGAATAACCAGACTGCTGCTCGTGGTTCTGCGTGTTGCCGTACAGATGCGTCGGCGCGCTCATGTTGCCGTACAAGTTGTAGTTTTGTATGAGAGCCGACACCCGGTTGGAGGTGACGGGGAGACTAGACGGTTGAACGGTCACTTGGTTGGCGTTCGGCACCGATTGGTGCACCGTGACCGGTTGGTTCACTCGGAAGTCTGGTCGCGACGTCTGGGCGGCCAGGCTCGACGGAGACTTGGGCATGTTGATGGGGTCGTTTGCCGGTTTGTTGACGGAGCGATTGATGTCGATCTGAGACACAGGCGTTGAAAGTGCCGCTTCTGATGCGGAGTTCTGCGCTAGGATCGTGCGCCAATCTATCAGTGGATGTCTCTGTCGGATGCAATCGACCACGTCTAGTAAATTCTTCGCGTCCATTGCTAATACATGTGCCGCTGATAGCATATTTCTGAAAACCGAAACATTACAGTTTTAAAGCTTACAATCAATACAATCAATACGATAAAATAATTTCGATTGGAATAAAAAGATCATGTAAAAATGTTGAGAGTTGAGAGTGTGAGCCTCACTTGGTATATTCCAATTGAAGTGTGGTGGAACTGTATTGGATTGCGAGCCGCATCGCCTCGACCAAGCCAGCCATGTCTTTAGATAGCACCTGATGAGCCATCTCCACTTCCCTGTTTCGACAATAAATGTGTGTGTGTGTGTGTGTGTGAATATAATAATTAGCGCAAACTAGAATGCATAGAATGAATGTATGTAGGTAGAGGTGGTTAACCGTCTGGCGTGTGGTGGGTATGCGTCGACCAGGGTGTCCACGGTGGCACACAGCTGCCTCAGACGTGTGCCCACGTCACGAACTACGTCCACGAGAGCGGGAGCGTCGCTGCTGGTGACACCGCCACTTCCCGAAGAGTTGCTCACGCTGGCAGAGGACGACAACCTCAGCACGGATCTCACCACTTCAGTTGTAGCAGAGTACACTGGATCTTCACATCTCTCCCAACTGGCCTAAACGACCGAATTATGTTTTATTACACTTTTTGTCCATACGCATGGATAATATTATACATGAATGCGCATGCTTTTTTCAAACGTATACTTACAGAGTTTTGAGTATTGCCAGTCTCCTGACTTGTATGCATTGACGTGTTTGGACTTAATTCAATTGAGCTATGACCTGTTGAAGGCAAAAGTTTACATCTAACAATTACATATGTATATTATTGAATTATTGTTAATTTACTTGATTAATTATTAAACGAGCTGATCTTGTATATACACAAGTTAACATGTGTTTGGAAATTTAGCTGAAACTTTTCTGAAAGTTAAAAATGGGTCTAGGCTAAAACTTATTTAGAGGGTGAAATTGACGTATATTAAATCTAAACGAATTCATACAATTCGATTTGAAGGGCTCTACAGTGAAAAAATACATTATTATATGTATGTATGTAATGAATCCATATAAAATTTTAAAATAAATAAACATGAATTTTAATTGATATATTGATATTGTTATACAAGTACCAGAACTGATTTGACTAGTGGACATATTAGGAGCTTCCTGTCGATCGGAATAGGACACGTGACCAGAAGTCTCCATTGCTGAGAGATCTTGTTGTTCAGATTCCAAATTATAGCCCGAATCCAGTAGCACACTGCTCGTCTTCGTTACCGGAAGTCGTTTTTTCTACAGGCACACGGTAAATTTGAGTATGAATTGTAATTGAGACTGATATTTTAAAATAATATGTTTGTATGTAGGTACATATATCCGTTAATTACCAAATTAATTTCTTCTTGCTGTAACCAACTTTGATCTTCGTGGCTTTGATGCTGTTGTTTGGCCAACTCGGCTATGAGACGTTGTTCCAAAGCAGCTGGAGATTCTCGATTCAAATCCATGGAATTTTCAGGTCCATACGAATCTTGGAACTGTTTTAAAATAACGACATGGTATTATTTCAAACTCGTGTTGACAAAATTGGGTGAAATTTGAAGAAAAATTTAAAAACCACAGACTATCTAATTATAAAATAACTAAAGATATTTATTTATTTGGTCTTCTTTAAATATGTCAGCTTTGGTAAAAAATAATTGATGTTATTAACGTCAGAATCTATACCAGTGGTTCTATGGCGTGGCCTAGTATGTACAAAAAACGTCTGCAGCTATGTACAGTTACTTTTAAATAAAATATCTGTAGAAAATAATACGCAATTGTGCAGCCACGGTAAAAAATTTCACCTGAGAACCACTAATCTATATTGACTGACTGTTTGATATTGAAAATACTGGACCAAATAAATTATAATTACAACTACAATATAATTAAGATTTAAATTAGCTAGATAGCTAAAATTATATAAATAAAATAAATAAGTAAATTCAAACATTTTGAGCTACTAAATAATACAAAATCGTCCAAAAAAATTCACCACATCTGTAATAAAATAATACGTCAAATAATTAAAAATAAATAAAAGAGAGATGCAAACCATAATAAAAATAAAGTGAAAATAAAACATGCCTATGAAAATATGTATAGTAAATAATCTGTAAATAAAACGGAAACAATAATATTTTAAAATAAAGATAAAAACTAAGTATAATACTAATTAAAGTTGAAAAAAATCACTTAAAAAAAAAAAAAAAATAAAAACAGTTCATGCAACATCAATGATCACCTCGTTATCGAGCTTTTCTTCTTGAGACAAATCTGCAACATCTTCGACTTGCAAAGACGACGACAGAATACTCCCGCTCTTCTGGAGTATTCGTTGTTGATTTGCCGTCACTTCTAAACATCGCTGCTGATAAGCCAAGCTTGGCGGAGCCGGCGTCGCCATATTCAAAACTTGCGCTCCCAAGCTGACGTTGGAGCCGGAATGTGGAACGCCGACTTCCTTCAACACCTCTAACGGCAACGGATCCTGTTGCAAATTAGCCACCACCCTCTTGACAACGCTCGACGGACTCGGATTAAAGCTCACGTGCTGCTGGACCTGTTGGTATGCCGCCGCGTGTTGCACGCTCTTGACGACTTTGAAAGCCGTCTTCTCCAGATTAGGGTCTTTGACGTTGCGACTGAGGTGGCCTTGGATACCCATGTACGGCTGCACCATTCTCGGCGACCCTTGCGAGTTGGAGACGATGGCGGGTGGTGACGGTTGATTGGGGCCCACCATTGGCCTGTACAGAGTGGGATGAGATCTCGGTTGGAAGTTCATCGGACTGGACTGTGCAAAGTAGCCGCTCTGATTGGAGCGGTTCAGCCCGGCTTTGTTCGCAGCGATGAAAGCGCAACTCTTGACGTTCTCGCCGCCAAAGTCGTAAATCTCTTCGATCAACGGCGGCTCAGCTTGCTGTCGGTTCTTTTGCACGTTGGCCACGCTGGCCGCCAAGCTGGCGTTCAGATTGCTCTGTCCGACGTATTGGTTCAGATTGGTTTTCATCAGACCTGGAATGTTACCTATGGAAGTTTGCATCTCTCTTTGGGACACGTGGACGGGGATCTGGTTGACGTTGGATTGGAACATGGAGGATTGAACGGGTACCGAATACTGTTTCTGCAGACTGCCAGTGTGCGAGTGTGCCGACTTTTGAACGTTGCCGTAACTCAACTTTCGACCTAAGCTGTCATAGCAGCCGGGCATGATTTTAGAATTGCGTTCCAGAGAGCCGATCCTTTTGGAATAGGGCTCGATGGGGGGGTTGTTTTGAGCCAAGGCGAAACTGTGCATGTGCGTGTTTCGCTCCAGAGAACGCACGCGATTCGAATACGAGTCCATATTGGAATTGTTGGTCGCGTTCCGAGGACTGGCCGGATTGACGCTCTGACTGGAGTTTTGCGACGGCGAATCTGACGTGGACGACCTGTCGGCGCTGTCGGTGAGAGCTCCGTCGCTTAAAGCGCACGACTGAACGATCGCACCGACGTTTACCATCTGCTTGGTTGAATAAACCCCGACGCTGTTATTGCTGGCCACGCTCTGATCCAAGTTGACCGAGCTGCGGCGCGAATCCGTCGGAAGCGACGATATTTGACTGAAATTACCGATCGAAAAGTCGCTGCACGACGAGAGGGAGGCCGTCATTTGAATTTGTGGCGTTAGATTTTGCGACATGTTACCCGGATCTTCTTTATGCCCTATGATAACTTTCAATATTTCGTCTTTTTCGGCCGAGAAGGCCATCGTGTCGCGGCTCAAGGTGCCACTGCTCGTGGAGCTGATGGAATTGTTGGGGTCCGAAGGGAAAACGACGGTTTGAACAGAGGGCACGTCACACGGAGCCTGTTCCTCTGTCTGAGGGTGCGGACTGGTAGACGGGGCGTTAACATCTGACGCGGGAATGAGGGGATCTAGTTTTTTCAGTTCGTTCATTTGAATGGGACAAGTTTGCAGGGAAATGTTGGGGTCGGGATTTAAAAGAATGTTTTCGACATATTTCGGATCATCTTCGAGGATTTTTCCCGCAAAATTGACGGCGAGCGTGTTAAATACCGATGCAGGTGTTGTGTACGCTTGAGGATCGATGGGCCGCGACTGATTCTCTCGAAGTAGGTGTGCCAAAACTAATGGATTCTGCGCTACTATGTACGTTTGCGGAGTCGCTCCGACACTCTGCATAGACGTTGAATCCACTCCTGTAAATAAAAACATACTAATAAGATACTCGTTATTTTTAAGTACGTATTACATGAACGTATGATTACACGACATCTCATTCACCGACAACTCGCTCACACCCGTTCATTTACTGACGCTTCGTTGAAAAACAACCTACTCACAACTGTTCGTTCCAGCTAAGATGCAATTTTTTTATCAAAGAATTGGAATACATTTAATCTTCAGCAATAGCGTACACTATTTGATAAATTCGACCTCATTTCTTACCACTTGATGAAACTCGTCCTATCATATAGACGAAAATGTATATATATTTTTAATTCTTACATCTAGTTAATTTATCCATGTACGGAGAGTAACAATAGATTTGTGTTTTTGTGATCATGCTAAAATTCGAACTCGGAATCGATCAGTGATGATTTTTTGAACACTGTTAGTCCTATCGAACTGAAACTTACATAGTATCAGTTGATCAGAAATGGTATTAATTTATGAGTTCTGCAAACGAGTAATTTTATATTTGTGAAGGAAACGTGTGTGAACCAACCATCGTGAATGAAGCGTCAGTGAGCGTTGTGAGTTGTGAGCAAGTTGTCGTGACACCGTATTATATGTACCTGTTAGGTTTGTCGCTGGTCTAGTGGGTTTAGGTGGCGGTTGATCTCCCCAAGAAGCGGCGGCCACCCGTCGATTTTCTCTTCTCATCGTATCCCAAGCGCTCGAGCGTTCTTCTTGAAGAATTTCCCTAAAGTTAACACGTGTATTAAATTCGTTTCAATATATAATATTATTAAACCGGGGTTTCTTAACCTTTTTGAGCCTCGACCCAACTTAAAAGAAAAGATAGAGCGATTAAAGTTTCATGTTAATGGGTTTTTTGATATCTTTTCAAAATAATTTATTTCAACCATATTGCTTCTGTTGAAAATATTTCGAGACCCATACATAGGTTAAGAACCCTAATATTATTATACTAACTGCAACGTCTCTCTGAGTTCATGGGGCGACGGTCGTTGGGTGGGTTCGTAAGCCCAACATCGAGACATGACACTATATAGTCGTGGAGGACAGCGGGGAGGCAAAGCAAGTCGTTCACCATTTTCAATTTTGCCAATGACGTCATTGTTTTTCACACCGCTAAAAGGTTTGATGCCAAGCATAAGGATTTCCCACATGCAAACACCTAAAAATTGTCAGTATTATTGAACGTGAAACGTAAATATACACAAAACAATGTATTATATATGTATGTATTACAAACCGAACATCCAAACATCAGAAGCGGTTGTGAATCGTCGAAAATTTATGGACTCAGGTGCCATCCATTTAATCGGTAACTTTCCACGAGAAGCCTTGTAGTACGATTGATCTTCCACCCAACGTGACAAACCAAAATCGGCAAGCTGTAATAAAAATCGCATTCGGAAATTTATCTTTATTAAACGTACATCTATACATTAAACAGTGAATTTATTCAATTTATTTTATTTATTTAATAGTTTTGGACCATTGTGGCATTACAGGAAGAACCTAATGCGCCACAATGGCCTACATATATGTACATAGATGATAAAGATTTCTATTAAACAATCGATGTACACATGTACTGTATACATATCAGTGCATATGAATGGTCTACATATATACATATATTGCCCAAAAATAGAAGAATTAGAGAAAAATATTAATAAATAATAAACGATATTTACCTTGACACAAGTAGACGAACTGACTAGAACATTTCTAGCAGCAATATCCCGATGGACAAACTTCTTGCTCTCCAGATAACTCAGTGCCGTCGACAATTGATATGTATATAGTAAAAGAGACGACAGTTCAAGACTGCAAATATAAATTGGAATTTAGCAACCGTCGACGCAATAGTATAAGAGATTTTCCAGATTTTCTTTTTACCGATGCGAGTTTTGTTGTAGATAAGCTCGCATCTCACCCAGAGTGGCCAGTTCCATGACTATCCATATGGGAGGAGTGCTGCAAACTCCCACCAATCCAATGATATGCGGATGAGAAAACTGTTTCATAATGTCTGTAAAAGTTAATTTAAATTAAAAATTATGTATTAGTAAAAAAAAAAACAAACAAATATTTCTTCTTACAGGCTTCCTGTAAAAATTTCTCTGCCGTGATCAGATCGGCTTCTATTTTACACGTCTTAACTGCCACTGGTAAAATACAATCGTTGGCCGTCAATGGAACAGTTTCTTTATTTTGTTGTCGCTGTAAAGCCAAATGTTTTTTCAGCGACGGGTGATTGGGCTGTTTTAATCTACAAACTCCTGTAAAATTGAATTAACGTCAGTTTGAACCGTTTCCGTACAATAAAAGACAAATTGAAAGTGTCCGTATTATACATATGTACCTTTGTGAACATCACCAAATTGACCTTCTCCTATGATTGCAGTTAATTCTATTTGATTTCTAACTAATTCATAATCTTGAGCTGAAATTTTAAACGTGTAGATAAATTTTTTACACTGTATGTACTTTAAAAGCAAAATGTAATAAACTGTATATTTTTATTATATTTTATACCTGCTGGAGTGGAGTAGTCGCCGTCTTCATCGACAATTTCAGCATAGTCTTCCGAGAGCATGGTTCCCGTGTTACCGGACGTTTGTACATTGACCGAATTACTATCTGCAATTAAATGAATTGTGTTAAAACACACAATTGTGTGTACACCCACATATCATACGATCGAACCTACACACTTAGTACATATGTATCATATTTTACCTCTACATGGGCACGGAAAATGCTTCAATATAGCAGCTTGAAACAAACACAAACACATCATAGCAACAGAGAACACACCATATAAATTCTTCAGAATCAAAACGACACTCATTAATTATATTACTCACTTGTTCTATTCCACAGCGACGTGCCTGTGTTCGAAGACAGTCTGCAATATCCGTCTATCAAATCAGCCAAATTCTCAGCGACCTAATCGATTATAATAAGTGAAGACAGGTATTTTGAAAGTAAAAGATAATAAAAAATAAAAATAGCCACAATGTTAATTAACCTCAATGCTTGGGCAAGTTAAAGCGAGCGTGTCTTGAGCAGCACGCACTCGTAGTTGTAAAACGCCTTTGCATTGGATCGAGGGGCCTTGGGTTGGTGGAGGAGGAGCTGGAGAAGTTTGAGACTTGTCGCAGTTTCCTCGGAATGTTCGGATGGCTTCCACATCGGCGAAAGCAGCTACGCGAGTATACTCGGGAGCACAGCCCGCTCTGTGTGACACGTAAGATACTCCTAAAAAGAAAAATCGCTTTAAACCGTGACCATTCGAATTCTTACCGAACGGATACATAATGACATGTATATAAATATAAATACCCAAGCTGGGTCCGATAGCCAATTCGACTGGTATTGACCAGCCGGTGCCGAGAATGACGGTGAACGTTTCCTGATCGAAACTGAAGTGTGATCGTAAAAGTTCGAAAAACTTAAGCATACAATCTGCCTCAGTGAGACTTGAAACCTGTAATCAAAAAGTTAAACAATAAAAAAATCGTATATTTACTAAATACCCCAAAAACTTTCAATAACACCAGCCTTTTTAAAGTATTGTTGAATTGATTTCCGCAAGACTTTGGGTTTAGTTCCATCCAATATGGATTTAGGAAGAAATTTGTGTAGGCCAACTTCTTTTTCCAGATACTCTAGGTTTGATTTTTTATCCAGAGCGATTTGAGGTAAATCTTTAAAGAAACATCTGAAATTAAAATGCATTTGTAATTTACGACAGTTAAATTCACACGCATTCCAAATTTAATAGAGCGAAACTGCTAAAAGTATGTGTTTGTAATACGCATTTTATGACGATTACAAACACATGTAACTCATGCATAATGTGTATTACAAAGTTTAACAATACCTTATTTCTAAACAACAAAGTTGGATAGCAACATCTTGATCTAACATTGGATGACTAGCATTTAAATAATCGGTCCTAACCTATGAAAGATTAAAAATAAATACAATGATTGACCAAAAACACAGGTGAAGCAAAAATGAAAATGTAATAAAAAAAAAATAAAAAAATACCTGATCGTAATAATAGTGAAAGGTGACTTTATCTTGATTACAGAGTTCTTTGAGGCTGGCCGGCGGGTATCTGACGCGAAGTTCGAAACACCATTCGTCGGCCGTCAAAGCCTTGGACAGCCACTTCTCCTGAACTTCGGCCATGGTCGTATCTTGGTGAATCCATTGCACCTAAAGTGTCGAATATTATGTACGATAAATATATAATCGCATGTAAATACTACGCATATTACAAATGGACAACTAGAATTAGCACTGACGTGTCCAGTCGATGACTGTCGGGCTCTGATTGCGTAGCATTTGGCGAAGATACGCGGTCCCGTCGAAAGACGGGAGGTTACCAGTGCGATGATACCTCGTACGTCTCCAGCATCACCGAACTTTATAACATTGAACCCTCCGTTAGGAAGGTGCACTTTCAGCGTGCTCAGTTTGTCGCCTGAAATAAAAACCGAATTAAAATCATTATCGATATTGCACAACACGTCCTCCATATTGAGCACTGCAACGGGGAATGAAATACAAAAGACGGCAAAAAACCGCAAAACATTTTGAATGATGACTGACATTTTCAATGATCTAAGCATGAGGAATAAATGTTGAAAAGATAAGAGATACATATGTATGTATGATTGTACTGTGAGTCATTGAAAAATCATTTTTTTAGAACCACCAAGATTAAAAATCAAGCGTATTTCGCATTTATTTTTTTTACTTATATACGTGAATATTGAATTACTAACTTACATACACATATACATATAATATGTTTTTTTTATCATGTTTAGGTCAAATTGAGAAGAGGGCCGATATTAGACAGATTCCGTTTAAATATTAAGTTGAATGTATTTATGGACTTGGAAATGTACAAATAGGAAGAGAAATGATAAATTTGTAAAACGCACCTGCATAGGCGTGCGTCGCAGGAGAGGCTGCTCCTGTGCGTCGGTGTTGGGGAGATCCACCGGCACTTCCGCCCCCCGGAGGGGGACCCTGGGCCCCGGCAGACATGGCACGAGCTCCTCCTACCGCACCACTGCCTCCACGACCACCATCACAATTTGGCGGCTCATGGCTGAAACAGACAAACACACATTTTTTACAACACTTGTGGAGTAGGTATATTGATGAAGATTTTTTTTATTATAACCGATAAAACATTAAAATAATAATCATTTGTCCAAAAACATGTGTGGTCCAGTGATAAAACGCAAATGAATGTTGAAACTTTAAAAAATTACCAGAGCCGAGACCAATCTTTACTAAGTTTAACCCACTGAATTTGAATATGATAATGATTGTGTGCTGAGTATTGGAATCAATAGGCAGAATTTTTTCCATTGATTGACTTTTTATTGCTTGTAAATAAATACTAAATAATTAATTAATTATCTAACGAATTTTAAAAGTCAAAAATATAATTTTTTCTTAAAAATTATTTTTCGTGTTACGTATACTAAAAAGAGCCGCCGTGTAATTGCGATCGGATTAGGTCGGGTAGCGTCCTGAGAGACCGTGTGACCAGTATAAGTGGTTTCAAGGATTAGCGACAGGCTAAGTGCAAGTAAGCTAAACAATGGCGACCGAGTTGGCTGTTATTGGTCCTTTCTCAGAATTGACCTGTACCGTGGGACCGAATGTCGTGGGAAGACATATCCGTACGTGACCACAACAATAGGTCAACAAATTAGACGTCGAAGATGTCCTGAGAGATCTATCCCTTATAAGGCGATATCATGTCATTTTGGACTGAGCACTGCCAGTGCGTGTATCTCCTTAATCATCAATAAATGCTGTGAAACGACTAAGGCCTTTTACTTGGATCCTCCACCCACCCCTACGCAACAGTGTATTTCATCACGTTTATAAGGATTGGTTTTTCTACTTAATTTTTTTTTTTAATTTAAGCCTATTAATTTTAATGGTAAATTTTTATGCTGTTATCATCTAGCATCCAAGTTGACAGCATATTTTCAATGTCTTGATTTGTGTAATGTCATTTTGCCATTTCGAAAAATGAACGTCAAATTTAGCTTTAGTTTAAAAACCAATTCTCATATGCTAGTACTGTAAGTGATTCTAACTGTAAAGCTTATTATTTAAAATAACTAGCATATATGTGTGTATGTATGTACATCTAATATATAATTTCGAAACAGACTTTGTATGTATGTAAGTATTGTTGGTTGGGAACTGTTGGGAAAGTTTCTGCGACGACAATTCGATATTTTTTTTCGATTCAAATAAATTTAATAAAAAAACAAATGAATAGTTACTATTAGATTCGCCATGTTTAAACTGTTTATATTACAAATACTGAGCGAAGCCGGGTAAAGGTCTGTTCATACTTAACAGCACTGCACGACTCCGTTTAAAATATGTCATTTTATTACATATCTACCTACACGTCGCGGTCACGTCACGCTTACATCACTTTGGCCGAGTGCAAGGCAAAATCGGCTTTCTTATACATTACAGGCCATGACGATACGGCGCAATATTGCTTACGTCGTATTGTCGAGTACTTACAATATGAATGCATACACGTGCATTCGTAGCTACGCGTCAGAATACAAGTTAGCAAAAATGTTTCGGCGTTTATCGAACGAAAAATTATGTATAATCGCGTTTTTGTTGGAAGAAGAAGCTCAAGAAGGCAATAAAAAAGCACGGAGGCGTTTTGATGTGCATCCCATGTTAAAAAATAGAAAAACCGAAGGAGAGTTTTGGACACTGTATAAGGAGCTTGTGGATGATGGACAATTTTTTTTTAAATATTACCGTAAAATATTTTTTTTTTTTAAATCTTTGCGCCAAAACCATGTCGAAAGATTGAACAGCTGTCAACTGTCACTATCGATAATTGGTCCAAAACAGCAAAGCGGCAGACTCATGACACGTAATTCGTGTGTATATTTCCACGATGGCCAAAAAAACGGATACGATACGTTGACGGATGTTGCTGTAAGGTATGAACAGGAAATGTCGGGTACTGCTGTAAGCCTGCCGTGGCGTAAACGTGACGGTTGGTATGAATATACCCATACAAAATGTACCAAAGAATACTTTTCGTACGGCCGGATACCTGCTGAAGTCGGTACGTGCTGACTAGGCATGAACAGACCTTAATACGACTAGTATAATATAATTAAACTAATTAATTAAATTAGAATGTGACATAGCGAGATGGCGGCGAAAAGGGATATAAAGTAAGAAGAGGCTAAAACGATCATAGACGTCAAGAAGGATTATGACGGAGTATTTTCAAACGAGAAATCTTTACAATTATTTTCCACTATCGTAATGGCGGACGTCATTTCCACTTATATTGATGACCAAACCGAGCAAAAAGGCAAATTTTGAAAACGATCGGATAAGAACCCAAACTTTGTTACACGACCAAATCGTTTCTGAAGTAAGAAGAGGTTTGTTATAATGATAATAAAAACCGGTACGAATGGTCACCTTACAATTGAGTGACGTCAGACAAGACAACGAACGGGTTGATTTAATCTACAACCTACTAAGTAAGTAGGGTGTGCACGTGAAAGTAAACATATTATACGATTATGTATGTATCGATCGCGTCATCGAATGCATCTATGCAAGTGAACAATTTAAATATGTATGTACATTTTACATGTGTGAACGTACTTTCTATAAATAACAAATAAATACAAACGATGAAAAGTAAGGTCATTTCCTCGAGATCGACCATTGCCAAACTGGAGCCATATATGGAAATACGGGGAAGTTGAACGAAAAAGAACAAAGCGAACGCACTACATATGATGATCGTTTATTAAAACGAACGAATAAGTCGGTAATAAAATAATGGAAGTATTCGTATATATGTAATTAAATCGAGTTGCATTGGGAATATTTTTTTGTATGTATTTATAATATGTTAATGAGAAAAGTCAAAAGGGAATTTGAATTGCGTGGTGACATCACGTCGAGTCGAGCCGCGCCTAGCTTTTTTCGTTACAATTAACTCAAAGTTGACCGCCATCAAAATATATCACAAGAATTTCGCTGAATATTCACGTATATAAATAAGATTATTAATATGTAATGGGGAAATCCTAAAAGTCCTTCGAATTGGCCAACTTCCAATGGGATTATTCTTCCGTCGCGTCGTTTTCTAAACGCATCAAAACCAAGCCTACAATACTTGAATAACGACTGCGTTACAACATGTACATAAATATGTTTCTGCCATGAACAGAAATTCCGAAAAATTCCATGACACTATGTATGTATGTATGTATGTATGTATTATGAAGCAAGACGGATATATCTTCTTGTATTGACGATTCCACGATGGAAAAATACCTACTCTTTTAGATTCTGATGAAAATGTGACAATCGTGTGTTTGACAATGAATGAAGAGTTACATAAGCAGTCATCGAAGACAAATCTACGAAATAGAATAAATAAAAAAATAGCTTTAAAAAGGAGATGATTTAAAAACATTGTTTTCGTCCCTTTTAAATTTTCACAACTTCGACTGAAACTGGAAGATTTTTCTTCATTGCTGGAAATATTTGTGCCAAGTCTAGAGAGAGGTTTAAGAAGCTATTTCAAATAAATTTCATTTTATAATTTCATTTTTTTCAATTTAGAGATAAATCGTTTATTTTTATTTTTTAATATTTTGTTATTTAATAAATTTTATATTAATCTAATATACAATTTCTAAAGTGACTTTGTATGTACATATGTAAGTATGTATATATGTATGTATCTTTGGTTGGGAATTTCGTAAACAAGTCAAAATTACTACGACGATTCAAATAAATTTAATAAAAAAACAAATTAATATTTACTATTAGATTAGCCATGTTTACGCTGTTTATATTACAAATACTGAGCGAAGCCGGGTAAAACAATTAGTGTTTAATAAAGAATTCAAATTCACCGTTTCGCTAGAAAGTCCCCATGCAAAACTTATCATAATCGACTCAAATATACTTCGATAAGTATCGAGTGTTCATTTTTTTAATAGTAAAAAATCAAAACTACTTTCGAAAAAGAGATATTTTTGTCGATTGGTTGGTATCCCAGGACATTGTTAAAAATTAATAAAACTTTTTATTTAACGTTCCCTTGATACGACAAAAGTTTTCCATCGATGAAAATTCAAAATTCGCGTTTTTCCTCCGACCTAATGTCCATATTTAAGCCCGCTTTAAAGGTCAAGGAAATTGACCCTTAAAGCCCACAACATGAGGCCGCCCCCCCCCCCTCCCCCCAACGAATACAGTCCTAATGTCCATAGATAGTGGCTATTTCTTTTATTACTAGCTTCACTTCGCCAATCGGTCTGACAATATTCCTACATTTTTTAGATCGCTTAGAAACTTTGCCGATTTGCGAGGTTTGGCCGCCGATAGACATTAAAATTGCTTCCGCTAATTCGACGGTGAAAAATAATTTCGTTTATGCGCTTCATGGATATCGGATATCACAGTGACCCACACTCCACTAAAGCTTAGAACGAACTGCACTGCAACGACGCAGCGCGGTCAAATATTGTTTGTATGAAATTGTGTGAGATAGCGTCGCTGCAGCGTACTGTCGCCTAGTGCGTTCGGACCTTAAGGGCGAAAACACACAGCGATGCACGTGGCACGGGTTTTTTTAGATACTTTTAAACATGCGAAAAAATGGGAACGCCCAGCACGCCCCACCCCAAAATGACCCTCTGGAGTGTTTTCGGTAAAATTGGGTCCATGTATTTATCATTGCTTTACAGTGATCGATAACGGTCTATCTCATATTTGAAGAAATGTAGACCACCCACAGTGGGGAGCCATGCACACGACGTGCCGTTCGATTTCGCCCTTATTGTTAATTTGTATGCTCTCCGTTTTTTATACATACATATGAAATGGATGTAACACACATTGTAAATGTCCAAGCGGCATATTTACATCATGATTTGACGAAAAATAAACAAAGCACGAAATGTTTTTCAGTCGTTAGAAGATGAACGGACCTCCTGGAGCGTGGGCGGTGGAAGCGCCACGTCCCGCTGCTCCTGAAAGGTTGGGGCTTCGCCCTCGCCATGAGGGGGCAGAGCAGACTGACGGGGCGCGCTAGCCGGGGGCGGAGCGCCCTCCTCCTCGTCACCTCCTTCTCCTCCTTGTAGGCCTCGTTGCGTATCGACACCATCTGCTGGGACCACGGCACACGACGACAAAGATGATGCAGCAGCGAGGAATTCCCGGCCGAGTCAATTGTGTGGACTTAATTGGGCGTAATTGAGCGTCACAACTCGCACCACACCCACGCTGTCACTTGTCACTTGTCACGTGTCGCGTGTCGCGCTCACTTTCCCATTTTACCACAACTAACCAATTTTACACCACGATTATCGGGAGGTCGATTAAGTTCCACGACCACACTACGAAAACCCTCCACAATATTGTTTCATTTGCCAAATTGGAGATTAACGACGTAATTTTCAAACTACCAAAAGTAAACAAGTTAGTTGGGTGACTCGAGTTGACGCGATCGGATGAAACATTCACAAGCGTTAGAAAGAAACAGCGCGCACTTTTCGATACAATTTCCGCAACAGTCTTGAGTATAGAAGTTTACACATTTACTTTCGGCATATTTTATATCAAAAATAGCAAACAAGTATAAATTAGCGTGGTTTGAACTATTGTAAATATATATGTGAGATAAAAGTAAATTTTGATTCATCAAAATGACGCAACTCATTTGGAAAAGTCACCCACGACAAAAAACCCGATAATCTCATAGATCGAATCCGGCAACTTTAACGATAGACCGTAAGGAAAACATTTGTCGTTCGATCGACACATTTCCAGAATTGGAACCGCAATATTTACAATACATACGCATTTCAGTGACAAAGAAAAGATAATTCAGTTGACACAGTGTATATGCATAATTGTATTGTACAGAAACAAAATGGCGCAAGTGAAAGCAAAACAAAAGATAACGAAACCGTTGTGATTTAATTTAATTTAATTGTATTCCATGGAAACGATTTTTTTCGATCAACGAAAGTGAAATGGAGACACAGACCGAAAGTGCATGACCTTCTAAATGCATATGTATAGTATAGTAATATAGTAGACGTTTTACATAAAAGTATCCGCGATATTAAGTTCCGTGTAAAGAAAAGAAAAGAAAAGGAGTGTGCGAAGGAACGTGTGTCGGTGGCCACGACATCGGCCGACTACTGGACCCCATCAACATCACCGTCATCATCATCATCATCATCACGATCAGCTGCCACACCTCGGCTCACCTGAGAGAGCAACTCCTGCCAAGGTCGCCGCTCCCCACTGCCGCTGCGACTCTTTTCCAATTTACATATGTACATATATGTATGTACATATGTACATTTGCTCTACATATTTACATACTACTTATTATACAATAGTTGTTTTACCCAGCTTCGCTCAGTATTTGTAATATAAACAGCTTAAACATGGCGAATCTAATAGTAAATATTCATAAGTTTTTATATTAAATTTATTTGAATCGAAAAAAAAATAATATTCAACAAATCGAATCGTCATCATAGAAACTTTGACTTGTTTTCGATGCTCAACTTACCAAAGAAACTTACATACAAAGTCTCTTTCGAAATTATATATTAAAGACAAGTTCGAAAATACAGAACATTCCAATTTAGAATAAGGAAGTACATATGTATTTATTTAATATAATATGAACACTCGCCTTTACAGATCGTTCCAAAGCAACAAATGCACTTTTACAGATACAATACACAATACAATCAGAGGACAAATTACCTCTTATCCGATCGTTTTCATACTTTGCCATATTGCTCATTTTGGTCATCAATATAAGTAAATGGATCTTCCGCCATTACGATAGAGATATAATATCGTTTAAGACGCGTTTGAAGTTCGAAAATTTTAAATCTATGTCTTTAATTTTATACATAGATGGCGGTAGTAAAATAAAATTATTGGTATTTTTATTCAAAATAATAATTTATATATCTTAATATTGGGTCTACCTCAGGGGCCGGAATACGAAATTACCGAAAACGCAAATATCGGAAGGCAAAGATCGAAAATCGAAAGATCTTAACTCACGTACATACTCACTTAATTTGCGCGAGCAGGATACAACATAAACAAGAGGAACAGGCTTTTCCTCCCGTATTCTGCGCGCGCACATTGATACGGGAGGAAAAGCCTGTTCCTCTTGTATCCTGCTCGCGCAAATTAAGTATGTACGGTTTACCATGCGCCTTCCGATATTTGCGTTTTCGGTAATTTCACATTCCGGCCCGTCACGGAGACCGATATTTCAAATATATCTCATATATTTCATGTATCAGATTCATAATATCATACTGGTAGCCGAATGTTTATAAAAGGCGTATAGTATATGGTATAATACGACGGGACAGCCTCATCTACCTTAGGGAGTAAGTTCCCTATTAATAAAGCGCATTGAAGAATTATAATACTTTAAATTCAGTGAATATCTGTGCGGTGTCGGTTTGAATCCTTATTACTTTATCTATGTTATCTACATATGTACATATGCAACAATAGATGAAGTTTTGTGATCATGCGAAAATTCCAACTCGAGATTTTGACTGATCCGAACTCAGAATCGATCACTGGTCACGTTTCATGATCTAGAAAAAAATCGGCGTGTCTGTGTATTTTGGGGGTTTTTTGAACACCGTTAGTCCTATCGAACTGAAACTTAGTATCGGTTACTGAAATTTTTATCGATACCACGTAAATTTATGTTTTTCTCAGAAACCTTTTGGTTTATTGAACTGAAATTTCATATCTGGAAGTTTGTTGAAAATTTGAAGTGGCAGTTTACTTTTGTTCGGTTTTTCTTCAACTATTTTTTCGACCCCTTAAACATGTGTGCCCTTCACGAAAAAATTCATGTATCAAAGTGATGAAAAAAAAATCACTAAATTTAATAAACCGGAAGTGGGATTTAATAAACCGGAAAGTCATGGGTTGGTCACATCCGAATTTTTTATTATTTTAGAACTAAAAGTACACAACAAAGATCTTCAAACATCAAAACGTGTGTGTGAAGTTTTGATGAAAATATTAATATTATATGTAGGTACCTACCTACCGGGAGAGCACGTGTTTTGCTTTTGCAAAGATGTGCAATTTTACCTGTCGATGATGATACGCGTGGGCTTGGAATTTCTTCGAACACCATAAATGCTTACATATGTATGTAGTAGAATGAGGGAGTTTAGTCAAATCAAGTTTACTTGGAGATTAAGATTAAGAGAGCGTAAGTTACCCCGGAACGATGAGAAGTGTAGTGATAACACTCGTGTCAATTACATATGTAGGGCTCTGAATCCTCTGAAGCTTTTCTATGTACATATAATAGCCGAGACATTGGACAAGAGCTTTGGCAATATGTAGGTACTATATAGAAATATTTCGAAACTGAGACAGAGCGTAAGTTAGGCAATTTCGACGCCTTCACTCACCGAAGGCGTAGGTGACAAAAATTTCATCAAAGTTCAACTTGATGACGATCGGACTTTCTTAAATAACATGTATGAGAGTTCGGAGCAACAGGTCGATTAGATTAATTGAACGCGACTAACAATTGGTAGAAAAATGTCAATTTACACTGGTGGTCGCCGCATTTACAATTACGTGTAAATATTGTATACATGTACAAACATACTCGCGAAACTCAGGAGACACAATGGATTGTAAACAACAATGTACATATAATTAAATATTTTGTATTGCCATCTGTGTTCGGTCACCACTACTAATTGAAATTGTAGGGTTTCTGACTCTGATATGTATGATGCATACATAAGTGAATGTTATTTTTTTATTATTAAAATTATTATAAGCCTCTTCTTATTTAGCCTTCGCTCGTTCGTCTGACAACATTTGGATTTGATATCCTACATTCTTCCGATCGTTTTGAAACTTTGATGGGGAAAAATAAACGTAATAAACAAGTTTAAAAAATTCTACAATTTTGACCATCTTGACGTCTAATGGCAAGTTGCCGTATTTATCTGCCTTTCTGCCACCAGAGAGACTTTTTAAGTATGTAAGAAAATATGTAATGTTGGTTGGAACTTCGTAAACAAAACAAAGTTTCTATGACGAAAATTCAATTGGTTGAATATTATATTTTTTTCGATTCAAATAAATTTAATAATAAAATAAATGAACTATTAGATTAGCCATGTTTACAAATACTGAGCGAAGCCGAGTAAAACAACTAATCTTCTAATCTATAATTTGGAAAGAGACTTTGTATGTATCCTTGGTCGTCGTCGTCGTCGTCGTCTTCTTCGTCGTCCGTAGATCGGTGACGTCATCGAACACGTGATTCGTTTTTTTTTTTTTCGATCCATGGGCGCCGATTTGTTTTTTTCGATTCAATGGATTCACCCCCGCGGGGGCGCAAGGCGAGTAGCTTCATGGGGCCACAAGGGGCGCAGCTTTATGGGGCACAGCCTTATCGGCCGCAGCCTTATGGGGCGCAGTCTTATGGGGCCCAGCCTTAGGGGCGCAGTCTTATGGGGCGCCGCCTTATGGAGCTTAGCCGCATGGGGCCTCGAAGGGGGCGCAGCCTCATGGGGCGCAGCCCCATGGGGCCCCAAAGGGGGCGCAGCCCGATGGGGCCCCAAAGGGGGCGCAGCCTCATGGGGCGCCGCCTTATGGGGCGCCGCCTTATGGAGCTTAGCCGCATGGGGCCCCGAAGGGGGCGCAGCCTTATGAGGCGAAGCCCTAAACGGCAACTGATCATGGGGGCGAAGCCCTTGACGGCATTTAATCATGGGGCCGCGGAGGGGCGAAGCCCTAATAGGCATTAACTAAGGGGGGCGAAGCCCTAGACGGCAATTAATCATGGGGGCGCGGAGGGGCGAAGCCCTAAAAGGCAACTGATCATGGGGGCGAAGCCTTAGACGGCATTTAATCATGGGGGCGCGGAGGGGCGAAGCCCTAAAAGGCATTAATTAAGGGGGGCGAAGCCCTAGACGGCATTCTATCATGAGGGCGCGGAGGGGCGAAGCCCTAATAGGCATTAACTAAGGGAGGCGAAGCCCTAGACGGCAATTAATCATGGGGGCGCGGAGGGGCGAAGCCCTAAAAGGCAACTGATCATGGGGGCGAAGCCTTAGACGGCATTTAATCATGGGGTTGCGGAGGGGCGAAGCCCTAAAAGGCATTAACTAAGGGGGGCGAAGCCCTAGACGGCATTTTAATCATGGGGGCGCGGAGGGGCGAAGCCCTAAAAGGCAACTGATCATGGGGGCGAAGCCTTAAACGGCATTTAATCATGGGGGCGCGGAGGGGCGAAGCCCTAAAAGGCATTAACTATGGGGGGCGAAGCCCTAGACGGCATTTAATCATGGGGTTGCGGAGGGGCGAAGCCCTAAAAGGCATTAACTAGGGGGGGCGAAGCCCTAAACGGCAATTAATCTTGGGGGCGTGGAGGGGCGAAGCCCTAAAAGGCATTAACTAAGGGGGGCGAAGCCCTAGACGGCATTTAATCATGGGGGCGCGGTGGGGCGAAGCCCTAAAAGGCATCAGCTAAGGGGGGCGAAGCCCTAAACGGCAATTGCTCATGGGGGCGTGGAGGGGCGAAGCCCTAGAAGGCAAAGGCTCAGGGGGGCGCCGAGGGCGAAGCCCTAGAAGGCAAAAAAAAAATTCGATTTTTTTTTGATTTTTTTTTAATTTTTTTTAAATTTTTTTTTTTGATTTTTTTTTTCAAATTTTTAATTTTTTTTTTTAGCTTAGTCATGTTTAAGCGGTTTATATTATAAATACTGAGCGAAGCCGGGTAATACAGCTAGTAGGTTATATAATGAATGTTGAATATTTTATATTATAATTATGATATACATATGTTATGTACATACGTACGTGTTACGGCCAAATTTTAAACGCGTATCTGACAGTTGGACTGTTTTCGTCTTTCTGACTAGATTTTATTTTAAAGTTGGAAATAAAGTTCCGTGTACTTAGTGAATGATATTAATAATATCCATATGTTTTCAGACCAATGAGCGAAGTAAAACATAGAAGAGCCTTGTAAAAAATTAAGTTCAATTACTCATACATATGTACATATATTCCCTGTAGAAATCTCCATTCCTCATATTGCTCTTGTATCATGCATACGGCCACGAACTATCTTTTTAACTCATTTTAAAACCATTTCCCACTCTATATAGCAAGTTTAGAAAAATAAAATATTGAGATGGAAGACCAATCCTTATAAACGTGGTAAAGTGAAAAAATGCGAAATAAACTTATGCGAAATACAACAGGAAAATATGTGTAAAAAAATAGATTTTTTGGAAAAACATCTGACTGTTGATTCCAATACAATTTGGCACAGCAATACTAGATTTCGGGTTAAAGACTGCAAAAGCCAAAAAAATGCACATTATTTTAAAACGCTCATATCTCATATGTAAACGAGAGCAAAACCAACAAAAATCAATTTCAATGGGTTTAACTTAGTAAAGATTGATTAGTCTCTGATCTGGTATTTTTTGTTGTTCAATGTTATTTACACGATTTTAATAAAAATGAGTATGATGAGTAGGTTCATACATTTACGATTATACCAAGATTTGGTGGTCTTTTTTAACACATTATATGTATGTGTACATTGTATATTCTCCAAATGGCTTATCGCCGTAGGTTGGGGACCCCTGATCTAGAAGGTTGCGCATAGATACCGACAAAAGGTATGAAAGTTGGAGAAGGACTGGAATGGGTGAACGCCCTCGCAGGGGTGCAATTCAAACTACGCACTCATATTTATTATTAACGATCTGATTAAATTCACGAACCTCGACTGAAACCGAATATGCAAAATATTCTCAAAAAAACTAAATTTTAATTTATATATATAATGTACATATGTACATACTATTCGAGTCCAAAACTGGTAAATTGTTTCTTTTACCGGTAAATCAACAAAAAATATTCGCTACGTTTTATCACATTCCTCTTCTATTTTATGTCCGACCTAGTGCTTCATCCAAGAACAAAAAATACAACCAACAAAATAAGAGTAGGAATTATAGCACGGATTTACACACAGGGAAGATGTAGCCAATCTATCAGTTTCAGATTCCGATGATCACATTGCAGTAGTATGTAGTATACAGTCTAGGGTTTCTGACCCGGGTCAACCCGGGACAGACATTCACGGAGTTTTTGTTGTCCCGGGACACGGGACAACAACATTTTCACGACTGCATGAAGGGAAATGATAAATCAAATACATAAAGAATCGTAAAATATTCTCAAAGGTTTGTTGTTTAGCAGTAAGTACAGCGCATTCCCCGAACGTGGAAGTTCATAATGGTTTCGTGCGTTTGGCAAAAATCGTTTCTTGTAATTCTACTTTTGGAAAATCTCAATACCGAAGGACTTGATCTTTCCGATGAATTATTTCGAGAATTGATTGAGAAATTCTAAATAATTCTAATTTTATACCGAACAAAACATTCTTTAAATGTTGTAATAAAACGAACGCATGTATATCCTACGGTGAAACTATTATGAAGCGAGTATATCCTTCTTGTATTGACGATTCCACAATGGAAGAAACTCTTTTAGATTCGGATGAAGACGAAACAATTGTGTTTGACAATGAATGAAGAATTAAATAAGGAGTTATCAAAGACAAATATACAAAATAACGTAAATAAAAATAACCTCGACATTAAAAAATAAATTAAAATATACATGCTGACAGTAGAAAAAAGCGATAATTTAAAAAAATTGTTTCGTCTTCGTCCCTTTTATAATGGCTCTAACCTAGGGCCCTTGTTATTCAATTTATGTGTAAATGATATTAGTAATAAACTGGTCAATTGTCGTTTCTCACTATACGCTGATGATTTAAAGCTCTATTTGAGTCTCGATTCTGAACGTTCTTGTGAGCTTTTACAAGATGATCTTAATGCTCTTCATGATTGGTCGTTAACCAACTGTTTGCCTCTTAATGTCTCCAAGTGCAAGGTTATGTGTTACTCCAGATCCAGATCCACCCCCGATCGTACCTTTCTATATCTTGTTGGTAACTATTTATTGAACTGGATTGATTCAACTGTTGATCTTGGGGTTGCATTCCAGAGTGACCTAAATTTTTCTGTTCATATCGACTCTTGTGTGTTGCTCTGCCTCACGAATGCTTGGGTTTGTCTTTCGTAATTCTCGACACTACCATAATCCCGCTGTTTTGAGATTGCTGTACAACGCTCTAGTAAGGAGAATCTTGGAATACGCCTCTATGATCTGGAATCCTTACACTAAATCTCTATCTATGAGACTAGAACTTATCCAAAGACGATTTCTCAGACTGCTTTATAAGGAGCAATATGGGATTTACCCATACTTATTTCCTTCGCAATTCGTCATGGGTATGATCGGCTAAACTTCTCTTGACCACAGAAAGAGTGTTGCCCTCATCAAGTTCTTGTTTTCCATATTTAGAGGCTATATCTCCTGTCCGTCTATCCTGGCTGAGTTGGGCCTTCATGCTCCAGAAAGTGTGATATGGACCTGCCATCGTCCCCTTTTTCACACTCCTTTGGCTACAACTGTGGCCTTAAGTTATTCTCCCATTCCTCGTGGCCTCCGTTTCTTAAATTCACTGGATGGTGCCATTGACATTTGTCACGTCTCTCTTCATTCTCTGCACCACTTCCTAAGTTATGGAAGTCGCGACCATTTAGAAAGGTTGAGTAAGTTTATTTAATTATGATTTTATTAAGAATTATTTTTTTCTAAGTCATGTTTCATTTAATTATTTTTTTCTTTACTTAATTTGTATATTTAATTTGTTTATTTAACTTGTATTTTTTCCTTATGTACTTCTTAATCTTTTTAGCACACTCGTCGCTTTGGAGCAATCTGTTAGACGAGTGTGCTTGATTAATTGATGTTGTAAAAAAAAAAAAAAATAATAGTGAAGAGTATTCAGAGGTCGAGGTACAAGAAAACACGCAGGCAGGTTCCAAGTCTTTATTGCTGCTCGTCCGGTGGAGGTCAGGATCCGAATGCCACCGTTCGAGAGCGCACCATACTTATAAATACTCAGCGCTCAGCGCATACACGTATTATCATTGGTCAAGGAGTCTGGCGCAGCCATTGGCCGCAAAGCCCGACTCCTCCATTGGTCGGCGTCACCATGACGTCATCGGTCTACGGGCGTCTCTCTTCATAACGTTACAATAGAAATATTATTTATTGTTTACTTTTCTAATTATATTTTGTAAATAAATATATATATTTTTATTAATAAAAAATATATGAAATTGAATAAAAAATGTTTTTTTACATGTGTCCCGGAATCCCGGATTCCGTCCCGTGTCCCGGGAATTGAAAAAGTCCGGGAAATCAGATACCCTAGTATATATTTAAGACTAAATGTGTGTTATCAGTACAGGACGGCTAGTCGCGGATGCTTTTCTTAATAGAAACAGACCGCTCCATTAGTGTTTAAAGGAAGAGTTCCAGTTTTTCTAAGAAATTAACGATAGTGAACCAGTTTTTGTGCGGAAAGCAACTGCGTTTAGCTTAAACCTGGTTATCGGCAGAAGAAAGGCTGCAGTTTGCCATTAGAAACAAAACTGAAGTCAGTCTGGGAAATGAACCTACCCAGAAGAAAAAAATAAAGAAATTTATTGTGAGAAAGGAAATAAAACTGAAAAATTTACTTGAAAAATTAGACCACTACTATCGGATAATAGTGTGAATACATCAGTGGCGTATATTGGGTGTGTGCTAGGTGTGCGGCGCACACCCGTGAAAACCAAGTAGTATTTTAATACAAAATAATGTGTTGTTGTATAAGCAGGCATTGATGTGTATGGTGTATTTACCGCGTGCGCTAAATGTATGGTGTATGGTGTGGTGTGCAGTCTGCAGCGTGTTGTGTGATGTGTGTATGTAGTTTGTGCGCCGCGACGAGAGAATACCTATGCCGTGCAGCAAATTGGTGGGTTTGGTTGGAGTGTGCAGGCGGATATTCGCTTGTATAGGTTTGTTCGCGATATTAAGACGTACGGTGTGCTACGACTTCAGAGCACCGCGCACCGCACCGCACCGCACCACTCGGCAATTGACCGAATGCGATGCGGCACGTGGTCTCGTACTTTTTCGCACATTCGTATTTTTATGGTCATATTATTACCTCTAATAACTAATAATGGCTAACAGTGTTCAAGACATTTTAACTATTCCGTTTTCAAATAGAAGTTTTGAGATAAAATTAAAAATAATTAAAGATGGGAAACCGTGTCCGTCTCTTCCAAATTTATCCAGTTTGCATAAAGAAAAAACAAAAGTTTACACTAGACATTTTTGCGTTTCAAATTATAAAAAATTCGTATGGATTACAGGCTGTGAAATTCGATCCAAACTTTTCTGCTGGCCATGTTTATTGTTCTCCAAAGATATTAATGTGTGGAACAAAGAAGGATTTGCTGATCTCAACCATTTGACAGCAGCACTGAAGAAACACAAAGGATCGCAGGCACACGTTCAATCATTTCTTTCCATACAAATGTTTGGCAAACAACGAATCGACGTATTAATTGACAGTCAACGTAAAGCCGAAATAAGTCGACATAATGAACAAGTAAATAAAAATAGAGATGTTTTAAAACGAATTATTAACGCAATAATCTATCTAGGAAAACAAGAACTGTCCCTGCGAGGTCACGACGAGTCATGTAATTCCGTAAACAAAGGCAATTACATTGAATATCTAAATGCTCTTCGAGAATATGATTCTGTTTTAGATACTCTAAATACTGCTACTACCTTTCGTGGTACTTCTCCAAGTATACAAAATGACATAATCGAAGCAATCTCTCATGTTATTAAAGTTCATATAAAAAATGAAGTAGAGTCAGCAAGTTTTGTTGCTATTATTCTCGATGAAACTTCAGATATAATGACAAAATCACAGCTCTCAACAGTTTTACGTTTTGTATGTAAAGGCAATGTACATGAACGGTTTATTAGTTTTACAGACGTTAGTGCTGATAAAACATCTAATGGTCTATTCTAATGGTGAACATAGTTGAAGAATTTAAAATTCAAGACAAATTGGTTGGACAGACTTATGATGGAGCAAGTGTAATGAGTGGACACGTAAATGGTTTGCAATCCAAAGTCCTCAATGCTTATCCTTTTGCTCTTTTTACACACTGTTATGCTCATGTATTGAATTTAGTATTGCAGCAAGGTCTTTCTGATATTAAAGAAAGTAAATCATTTTTTCAAACTTTAAATGGATTGTCTACATACTTTTCAAAATCTTCCAAAAGAGTATTCGCTTTACAGGAATTTGTGACAAAAAGACTTCCCTCTGTAGCACCCACAAGGTGGAATTTTACATCTCGTTTAAGTAGCACAGTACAACAATACAGAAGTCAATTTACATATTTTTTTTCGACATGTTATAGAAAATTGTGAATTATGGGACACAGATACTGTTATAAAAGCACGAGGGTTTTTAGGCTTTTTAGAGGATTTTCAAACAATTAAACTTCTTCAATTTTTTTCAAAACTGTTTGGAATAACTGATGTTTTGTATAACATTCTTCAATCTAAATCTTCGGACGTTTTATATTGTTGTAAAAAAATTAATGATGTTTTGCAGCAACTGAAATACGAAAGGTATAATAATTTTGAAATGTTATGGAATAATTATTTAAATGAAAAAAATGATGATCATGATCGTGGCCACAAAGATTAAAAAATTATTCAGAAGTAGAAGATAAAACTTCATTTCGTCAATTATATTTCAAAATAGTTGATAGCATAATCGCACAAGTCGAATGTAGATATTCTTCACTTTCCAAATTAGAATATTTCCACCTTCTTTGTAATGATAAATATGACGAATATAAAGAAAATTTTCCAAATGTTTTAATTAATAAATTAAAAGATTTTTATGGATCACTGTTTGATTATATTCGATTGAAAAACGAACTCATTGTGCTATATTCCAGCTCTGAATTTTCAGAGAAACCTGTTCATGAATTAATACAATTCATGACAAAAAATAACCTCGAATCTGGTTTTAAAGAGGTGTTTAAGCTGGGAGAATTAATATTAACGATACCAAGCAGTACAGCTTCAGCAGAACGGTCTTTTTCGGCGCTGAAAAGAATAAAAACTTGCTATAGAGGTACGCAAGGTCAAGATAGATTATGTGGCCTTAGCTTAATTTCAATAGAAAAAAAGTTATTGGTGGAATTAAAACAGAAAGACACATTCTATGCAGACGTGATTGAAAAGTTTATGTCTCAGAAACGTCGCATTGAACTTATGTATAAATAACTAATAAATTAAACATTTTTGTAATGCAAAACGAGTATTTTTTTTTAATTGCTAATTTTATACCCTACGCCCTACGGCATACACAGCACACCCGGTATTAACACCCACCGTCCGCCACTGGAATACATTGTGTTTTCTCTGTTGTTATTTTCTTAAGCGACGAATAAAAAATATATAATCGTTTACAAAATATTAATTTATAAAGAATTCATTACCAATCATACCGTTTTTTTGGGCAATATATTTTGGTATACCTACATATGAACATATGTATGTATAGTAAATAATGTTAATTAGCGTTTGGTTAAATATACATACTTAGTACGAAATAAAATAGTTAATTTTCGAGAATGAGAACTCCAGTAATTTACCGGTACACCAGTCATTATTAAAAAAATAAAAAAACAGAAATTGGACTCCCTAATACATATGTATGTACTTAAATATGTATGTGCACTCCGCGCAAAGCATCTAAAATTTACAAGGACATCCCTTATGCATTAATCTCTCGATAAGAGCCCTTTTTTACTGTAGCTGTAGGAAGATATGCAAAAACAATTATTTTTATTAATACAAGGTTTTTATTAGTTTCACATAGTCAGTTTCACAGTCCTACGTTCTTCCGATCGTTTTTGCCATTTTGCGAGGTTTGGCCGCCGATAGAGATTTCAATTGTGTCCGCTGGTGAAATATTCTATGGCGAAATATGTATAATCACGAAATATGTATAAACACGGTATAACCCCGTATTAATGTGCGCGCGCAGAATACGGGAGGAAAAGCCTGTTCCTCTTGTTCCTGTTGTATCCTGCTCGCGCAAATTAAGTGAGTATGTACCGTTTACCATGCACCCTTTGTTATCTTTCGACTTAAGATCTTTCGATTTTAGATCTTCGCCTTCCGATATTTGCGTTTTCGGGCGTTTCACATTCGGACCCGTGACGGAGACCCGTACCTACAATGTACATACATAGGTACTCGATATTACATTACAATTGCACATAACTAATATTTACTTAACCCTTTGAGTGCTGACGTATTTTCTGTTGAGAGCCCAGCACGCTGAAAATTTCCATTTCCAACTAGAATTATTTTGAAATCCAATAGAAAGCAGGTATAAAAATTGTAGCTAATCCAAACATACCCTAGATAACTACCGCCGAGGATTTCGGGTTTTGTAAAGGTGTGTTTAGACTCCAATAGATCTTGCAACAATATAAAATAAACAAAAGAAGTCTATTAATGAATGTATTTTTCCAAAACTAGTTCCATCTTCTTCATTCATAGTTGTTGAAATGTAATGCTCATAATCTAAAATACTCGGCAGTTAGAGATTTCCATCGGGTAGTTCTGCTATGGCTATAAAATCAGAAATTCCGGTGTAAACGAATCTTTATAAACGTTGACAAATGAATGACACGGATTACACGACCCATGTTCAATGCCTTTTTACTTTATCTATGTACGTAGTTTTTAAATGCTACCTGGAAAAGATTAGCGGGTAGTATTCTTGTTTATTTTGTTCATGCTCAAAAAACAACGCCTATCGGCGTTTTTCAGGTCCATGGACTTGTTGGCAAAACGCCGATCGGCGTTGGTCAGCATTCAAATGGTTAACTAGTCTGATTGTCTGGCTTTTTTCTCGAAATTGCCAGACATTATGATTTTTACCCCCTTTTATTTAAGGTTATCATCCCCCAAATTATAATTTGAACTAATACATTATAAGGTGTGATGAAGAAGTACATGAAATGAAATTTTCAGGGGAATGGTTGCGAGAGGCGGCAGAGTGCATAGACAGGGGTGGGGGCAGGGGCAATGAATTGCGGCAGGCCAATAACACGAGGAACAGGAAATGTATCTGGTGGTGGTGGGTTTACCCCCGTTGTGCGCCAACGAACCTCCCCTCGCATCGGCCTCCCCTCGGACGCGTCTCTCTCTGGCGGCTGCGTCCAGACCCGCCTCGTGACAGGGACGAAGGGGTCTGGCCGTATTGACCCAGACTGACGCATATCTGCGCCACACTTGACCTACCTTTCTACGCATTTCCTACCTTTTTATTACTAGTTTTTCACTTCATTTCAATGTACACACACACACACACACACACGCACGCATATTATATTCGCACCTACACTGCATTTATTATTATATTTCAATCGACCGCAGACGACGCGTGCCCAAAATGCTAAACGCGGGTCCGCCTTACATCCTGTCGCACACCGCGAATACTCAATCAAACCCCACCAACCCGCGACACATTCTAAACTTCACTTTGCCATGACAGGTTGCACCGAAACGAACCGTCACACAGTGGTGACAATAGTGGGTACTCTGGGTAGGTAACAGTTAAGCCGTTTCGAATATTTATACGAGATAAATTGGAAAACTTCTGAAACGATCACAATTATCCAAATCACCGCCATACAAATACTTAATCTCAGGCTGAAACTGATACCCAAAACGTCACAATATCAGCTATGCTATGGCATAGAGGAAATAGCGGCCATGCGTTTTCAGAGTTGCAGGATCTGGAACAGTCACCGCCGTTGTAATACATTAATTCATGTAATTTCCCCTCAAAATTTACAGACGTTCTGACAAATATCGGAATACATACAAATTATATGAGTTTAAACTGCGAAAGGCTAGCTGGCACCAAGGGGGACAGGTGATACGAAGGATTTATTAAAAGATATACATAGTGAGATAAGAGGCGTTTAAACAATTCAAAGGTCATTGGGCGCAATCCGACCCGGTCGCGGACATGAATGAAAATGATATGAAATGAAAGAGTATAAATTCACTTAACATTATATATGGTTATTTTATTTAGAATCCATGGGAGAACAAAGTTGGAACCAAAAATATATTTATTCAAAAAATCGAATACTACTATTAAATATAAGTTGTCGTTCTGTTAAATAGCTACTAAAGCAGCCATACTCAGATTTTTTTTCTTCCGGGTTTGTTTTGGTTTCTTCTCCACGGGTAGCTACCCTTCGACGCTTACGAAACTCTGGTAAGTAAAGGGTTTTGGCGAGTTGATGTACGTCCCGCGTGATGTTGATGTACGTACCCGGTAGGTATACTCCCTCGCTCCCTCTCTCTCACACGCAGGTATAGGGTCGCGTCTCGCTCGTTGCAATATTTTTTCGCTCGTTTTTCAATATTCCCACAACCCACAAGAAAGCGACCCTTACCTTGATAAACTAGAGACATTTATCTATATATCCTCACAATTTCATTTCTGCCCGCCGTGGGTTTTTCTCCCATACTATTTGCCCATTGACCTTTGACAAAACGATTGGGGGGCGGAAAGTCAAACATATAGCCAGCAGCATAGCTCGGTTGTTAAGCTTCTGCTTAGCGTCGTGAGGTGCCGGGTTCGATCCCAGGGCCGGGCCTCGAGTAAAAAATGAATTGTTCAGAGTATGCTGCTGGTTAGACCTGTATTTGTGACTCCGGGTTGATCGTTTCCTATCAGAGTTTGCCAATTTTCTCTGATTTTATTGTTGAAACGATTCCCGGTTAAAATTGGCCAAAATCCTTCCTATATATACAATATGTCGCCAATAATTTATGTTTGATTAATGTGCAATAAATGAGTTTGTGTACGATTAGATAGATGTCTCATTGGTTTGCGAGTTTTTCAGTGTCTCGTAATTCAGTTACTTATATAACGAATTAAAAATGTTGCAATATTTGTAATTGGCCAGGAAGACGCATGGGGTTGCCTGTAATGCCTTCCTGGTATGTGTAAATAAATAAATCAATAAATAAGGCTACAGGCTAGTGGCAAAGGATTAGCTGTTACCGTCTCCAAAATTTTTGTATTCTTAAACGTGTTTATTACGATTATATTTCACCATCGAATTAGCGGACGCAATTGAAATCTCTATCGGCGGCCAAACCTCGTAAAATGGCAAAGTTTCAAAGCGATCGGAAGAATGTATGGTATGTATGGCGATGTGAAGCTAATAAAAACTTTATTAACCGTCTAGTATATCATCTCATAAAGGCATAGAAAAGGGGGGCGGGGGCGGTGTCAGATACAGGAACAAACATTTCCCTTCCTAGACTACCGCCGCAGCGATTTTCAAGATACAATTTTGGCGCATGCAACAACAGCCATCACAATATCCAATCGTGGAAACAGTCGTCAAAGGGCGAAGAGGTGGACTTACGTCTCCAAGTATTGGAAGAGCCTGTAGACGGGGCGACGGTAGAGGAGCAGGCCATCGACGCGTTCCACCATCCTGGGGGCGCTGCGTCAGGGGCCGCGCCCTCCCCCGGAGACTCTGCCCCCGATCCCTACTCCCTCCAATCGCTTCGACATCAGACACTGATTTGCACTCTTTTGCACACACACGCACACTTTTGCTCCTTCCACTTTGTAATTGGTTGTGTTTATGCGATTAACGCGCGATATCGCAACCGGCTTCCTATTTGATAGCGAGCGAGGAAGTCGCCCGATAAACGATGGCCGATGCCCACTACCCACTGTTTTAATCAAATTATGACTATAAATATATTTATATATATATATAGAGTACGTGTCAGTCAGTTGTGATCACTAGATCGATTGAATAGTTTGGGGTAATTTATTTGTATACGTGTGGAACATATAGAGAGTAAATATGTACATACATACATATACACATGTCCCCTAAGGCGCGCTAAGTAAATTTAGAACGCGGCACTATTTATAGCATATGAAAGTTAGAACGAAGACGCGGGGATACGAGACATCTCATATCATGGAACGAAGAGACATCTCTGGGATGATAATCCCAGCTCGACGAATAAAGTCAGTTGTTCATATTAAGACCGATTAAATGAGTTTAAATGAGGAAACAAGCGGTCATAGAGTAAGCGCCGCGGCCGACAAATTGACGCCAATTTTTAGTGTTGTTCTAAAACTTTTGCTTCAGAACAAACTTTTTATTCTTTGGACGAGTGCTTTTTTTTATTTTTATTAACAGGTGTCTTGAGCCCAAGCCCGAGGGTTAGATGAGATCACCTCTCGGACGCGAAATACCTTATTATTGTATTACTATTGTCGAATGGGAAAAATAAATACAACAAACTGTTGTATTTATAGGGGGGACTGAGGTACTGCGGCAACCGCAAAAATATTGTCCACGACGCGAGTTTTCCGGCTAATCGATGTTCTGTCACACGGAAAATTCGAGAGCGAGTTTTCCTTCATTTTCCGGATCGACGATAATTTCTGATTTGAAAATGTCGAAGGTTTTCGAAGAAAAGCGCACGTGTAAATTGGTAAATTTTGAATCTAAATACACTAGTGAAAAGCGAAAAACAAAACAAAACAAAAACACACTGGTGAGTGTATGGTAAGCGTGGAGAAAGAAAGTAAAGCCGAGACCAAAAGTTGAAAAGACGCAAAGGGTTAGAATAAAAAAGGTGTTGGCTCGTCGGAGTTCCGCCACCAACTGACGGCTCCCGGTCATACATCCCATCACCCAAATAAATTATGTATGATCATATATGTACATATGTACGTTCATACACTGTACTGCACTGTGATGTTTTGCCACACGCACACTCGCTCCATCAAATACATATATGCAATTAATATAATAATCTAATGCGATCGGCGTTAGGTTATTTCGTTCACGGTCGATTTTACGGTTAAATGTAATAATGGCTAAAAACATCCCGATCTGACCGGCTTCTCATCGAGATTTTTGATGCGACAGCGTAAATCAGACAGCGGGTTTGCTCGTAAATAATGCTATATAGCAAGTCATCGGAACACAGCTGCAGCAGTTTTAACGTATCTTCCACTCCAGCATAGAAGAGAAATAGCAGATATTACATACCGTATGAAATTATTATCTGGCTTAATCGATTGTCCGTTACTCCTATCTAAAATATATTTAAAAATACCGAGCAGATCGTCGCGTACCTATGCCCCAATTGCAATTCCGTATGCGAGCTCTAATTATAGACAAAACTCTTTTATGTGGCGAGCAAATAAAACCTTTATTCGATTAGCGAGAGATTATAACCTTGAAATTTTTGATAATACGCATGAACAAGCAAGGCGAGCAATAGTTAAATCATTTTTTGAATAATCTTTTAATTTAATTTCTATGTTTTTTCTTATGTTTATTTGAAATTATATATTAGATTTCATGTACATATGATTACGTGTATGCTTTAGTTTATTACTACCAGCGGAAACCTATAATTGGTCTTTTGTTTAATGTAATTTATTATTTGTTGTGTTTTGAAATTAAGACTGTTGGTTTTCCTTAAATAAAATAAGTAAAAATAAATATCGAAATTTTTATTATACATTTCGGTTATTTTTTTCCGTTCCGGTTCAAGTCAAAAAATTCGGGTGTGACCAACCCATGACTTTATCTATGTATTTGAGGAATATAAGAAGGTTACAAAACAAAATTCAATATTGAACTAATAACTATGATAGCGATACAAATTGAGCGCGAATATATGCAAATACTTGCACAAGACAAAAGTTCTACTTCCGGTTGTCGGATTTTGTTCAAATTTTTTTTATTATTTAAAATCAGTATAATTATAATACACATTAAATATCAAGAGGATAAAAATAATATAAAAGGTCAAAATAAAATAATGAAATATTGTTTTAAAAAAAAATACTACTTCCGGTTTACAAATTCTGACCAAAACGTTATCAAATCTAAGTTAGTACATAAAGAATACAAATATAAATTTTCAGCTCAATACGTTTAGGGGTGTGGACAGGATCCAGGCGACAACATTTTTATCCTTTGTAATAGGAGAAAATCCCACTTCCGGTTCATTAAATTTGGTGATTTAATTTTTTAATTTTACTTAAAATCACTATCTTTATTATACACAATAAATATCAAGACGCTTAAAATAATTTAAAAGGTCAAAATAAATTAATGAAAAAATAATGAAATATTGTTTTTAAAAAAAATACTACTTCCGGTTTACGAATTCTGACCAAAACGTTACCAAATCTAAGTTAGTACATAAAAAACACAAATATAAATTTTCAGCTTAATACGTTCAGGGGTGTGGACAGGATCCAGGCGACAACATTTTTGACCTTTCTAAGACGAGAAAATCTCTCTTCCGGTTCATTAAATTTGGTGATTTAATTTTTTAATTTTACTTAAAACCACTATTTTTATTATACACAATAAATATCAAGACGCTTAAAATAATTTAAAAGGTCAAAATAAAATAATGAAATATTGTTTTAAAAAAAAATACTACTTCCGGTTTGCGAATTCTGACCAAAATGTTACCAAATCTAAGTTAATACATAAAGAATACAATTATAAATTTTCAGCTTAATACGTTTAGGGGTTTGGTCAGGATCCAGGCGACAACATTTTTGACCTTTCTAAGACGAGAAAATCTCTCTTCCGGTTCATTAAATTTGGTGATTTTATTTTTTATTTTTACTTAAAATCACTATCTTTATTATACACAATAAATATCAAGACGCTTAAAATAATTTAAAAGGTCAAAATAAATTAATGAAAAAATAATGAAATATTGTTTTTAAAAAAAATACTACTTCCGGTTTACGAATTCTGACCAAAACGTTACCAAATCTAAGTTAGTACATAAACAACACAAATATAAATTTTCAGCTTAATACGTTCAGGGGTGTGGACAGGATCCAGGCGACAACATTTTTGACCTTTCTAAGACGAGAAAATCTCTCTTCCGGTTCATTAAATTTGGTGATTTAATTTTTTAATTTTACTTAAAACCACTATCTTTATTATACACAATAAATATCAAGACGCTTAAAATAATTTAAAAGGTCAAAATAAAATAATGAAAAAATAATGAAATATTGTTTTAAAAAAAAATACTACTTCCGGTTTGCGAATTCTGACCAAAATGTTACCAAATCTAAGTTAATACATAAAGAATACAATTATAAATTTTCAGCTTAATACGTTTAGGGGTTTGGTCAGGATCCAGGCGACAACATTTTTGACCTTTCTAAGACGAGAAAATCTCTCTTCCGGTTCATTAAATTTGGTGATTTTATTTTTTATTTTTACTTAAAATCACTATCTTTATTATACACAATAAATATCAAGACGCTTAAAATAATTTAAAAGGTCAAAATAAATTAATGAAAAAATAATGAAATATTGTTTTTAAAAAAAATACTACTTCCGGTTTACGAATTCTGACCAAAACGTTACCAAATCTAAGTTAGTACATAAACAACACAAATATAAATTTTCAGCTTAATACGTTCAGGGGTGTGGACAGGATCCAGGCGACAACATTTTTGACCTTTCTAATAGGAGAAAATCCCACTTCCGGTTCATTAAATTTGATGATTTTATTTTTTATTTTTACTTAAAATCACTATCTTTATTATACACAATAAATATCAAGACGCTTAAAATAATTTAAAAGGTCAAAATAAAATAATGAAAAAATAATGAAATATTGTTTTTAAAAAAAATACTACTTCCGGTATACGAATTCTGACCAAAACGTTACCAAATCTAAGTTAGTACATAAATAATATAAATATAAATTTTCAGCTTAATACGTTCAGGGGTGTGGTCAGGATCCAGGCGACAACATTTTGACCTTCCTTCCGGATGCTTCCGGAAGGGAAAAAATCCCACTTCCGGTTTATTAAAATTAGTGATTTTTTTTTATTTTAATCACATTGATACAAGAATTATACTTGCATTTTTTCGTGAAGACCACACATGTTTAAGGGGTCGAAAAAAATAGTGGAAGAAAAATCGAACAAGAGTAAACTGCCACTTCCGGTCGACGGACGCTTACCAAATTTTATACATAACTTGGTATTGAGCCTTAACTGATCGATATGAAATTTCAGTTCGAATAATCAAAAGGCTTTTGAGAAAAACATAAAAAACCTCGATTCTCTAGAGTAAAAGTACTACTTCCGGTTCAGATAAAAATATTTAAAAAATATAAAATTATAAAAATTATTATTTCTAGTACATGCAAAAAAAATTCAGTCCGATTCAGTTAGTAGTTTGGGAGAAAATCGAATTCAAAAACTTAAAAAAAAGAGGACACCTATAAGGGGAGGTACCATTTCCGGTCAACTTAAAAATTTGAAAAAAATTTACGTAGTGTCTATAAGAATTTCATTAACCGATACTAAGTTTTGGTTCGATAGGACTAACGGTGTTGAAAAAATCCCCAAAGTACACAGACACACACACAGACACACACACAGACACACACACAGACACACATACAGACACACACACATTTTTTCTAGATCATTAAAACGTGATCAGTAATCGATTCTGAGTTCGAATCAGTCAAAATCTCGAGTTCGAATTTTCGCATGATCACAAAACTTCATCTATTGTTACTACGTACATAGATAAAGTAAAAATACATATCGGTTCGGTTCGGTTCCGGTTTACATTCTGGAAATAAAAACGGTTTTTTCAGTTTGGAAAGATTTCTTTGCGTCTTGAATTTCGGCTGTCAAACCTCAAAGAATTCGCGGGCCGCACTCAATCGATTTTTTTTATCCGAAAATATAATAAAAAAGTAATTAGTTATTATTATTACAAGGTTTTTACTAGCTTTACTTCGCCAATCGGTCTGAAAATATTCCTACATTCTTCCAATCGGTTAGAAACTTTTGCCATTTTGCGAGGTTTGGTCGCTGATAGAGATTTCAATTGGATGGTGTTGATGGTGAAATAATCGTAATAAACACGTTTAAGAAACCAAAAATTTTGGAGAAGGTGACAGCTAACCACTAGCTAACTTTGCCACTAGTCTGTAGCCAGTTTTGATGTTTGACTTTTCGACCCCGACTCATTTTGTCAGATTTTAATTGTTTAAAAACCGCTTATAACTTAATCTTTTTCACACTATATCTTATAAAATTTACATTATAGGCTCTCATTATCTCTTATCTATTATATGTTTTTACTTCACTAATAACCTTTACATGTACAAACCGAAAAAGCCGATTGACTGTTCCGGTTTTCGTTCCGGCTAAAAATAACGGCTATTCCGGTTTTCATATAACGACGTCTTCTTCTATTGTGGTTTTGTGACATTTTAATGTTTCATAAAGAATAGTAGGTAGGTAGTAATTAATATACATATGTATGTACTTTGTATAAATATTTCAAGTTTAGTGTCAAAGGAAGAGAGGCCAAAAAAAACAGAGATCATTACAGACGGTGTCACGACAAATCGCTTACGGACCTTCCACTCGACGACGTTAGGCGCACGCACAACATTTCACTCATTACACTCACAGATAAATCACTCACGCGACAAAACGCTCACGCCACATTAATTTCACGAAATTATTAAAATAGCGTACAAAAACTTTATTTTTTTACACAAGAAATATCCCAAAACTCAATTAAACGTATCGTGATGAATTAATACACTATCCATCCTATCACAGATAAATAAATAAAATATATACAAACTAATTATTCACCAAGTACAGGGTTTATTATAAGATTTATTTAATTCTTCGTATTAATAAGGATTTTCGTTCAGTTACAATTATTTTTTTAATTGGTGTTAATATAAATTCTTTTATATGTACAATAATCAACAGGACAATACAATATTATGTTTTTGTAGTTAATATATGTTCAACTCATCATCCAAGACTTCAGTTTTATTTTTAATTATTGTATCGACAGTACTATTATAAAATGATTGTAAGGTATTTGAAATACGTAAATAGAATACGATAAAATCTATGTTCGCAAAGTTTTTCCAATATATACACATATAATCAATAATGGTTAAGTATTACGCACTCAAATCCGATATCGAGTCAGGTATTTTCAACTAAAAAATCGAGATGCTAAGATTTTTATGCGAACATGAAAAATTGTAATGCTTGAATAAATGCCCCGCAATCGAATGAGTGAAAGATCCGTGAGCGATTTGTCGCGGAATCATTACAGACACTTTTTATGATATATGTACAGTGAAAACACTGCATGATGATGATGTGACTTGTCTTCCAAATAATATATGTACATATGTATGTTAGTTGTACAACTTATGGAGACGATTCATCGCACGTAGCGTTGTGTACACACGATACAATCATGTAAACGACAAATTACTATACATACATGTATACTTACATATAATAATAGGTTTTAGCTTTATTAGAGCCGAGGCCTTTTTACAAACAACTCATGTCTGAAGGTTTTGGTCAACTGTAATTTTTTTGGCTAGCTGCAGTCTAGTTTTTGGTCAATATATAATCTATGAGAAATCATCCATTGGTTTATTCAGGTACGAAAATGTACGAAAAGTTTCGTGCATGTTCTTTCGACTACATATAACAAATAATGATTTGGTTTACATTTGAAATGCACGTACATTTGTAGTTGTACATCGATGCCGTAGTTACAAATACGAAAGTAGGCAGTCCGAAAAGGACATTGGTCCTTTTTGAACTCGATTCACCTCATCGTTATTCGTCACTGTGACCGGACGATGATCTGCAACGGGTCGTCCAGAACTAGTCAGCCAGTGAGTGACGGGACGGACATTTCCTCCGATACTTCCTGTCGCCTTCAGGAAGTCAAATACGTATGGAATTTAATAATTCAACACAACAACAGTTTCCATTCGGTCGCATGTTTAGTCACATACATATTGTCAGCCATCTATTGTCACCAATAACCTTTTTGTTTTTAAATTCGCATGGCAATTGTTAAATTGCACTCAACTATAATATATGTGTGTGTGTGTGTGTGTACGTATACATATGTAATTACAGTGCAAACGTCGTACAACTTGTTTCTCATCGTATTGTTAGGAAAATAATTTGCAATTATAATCTAAAGACAAATTTTTGCCATTTGCATCGACAAATCACAAGTCGAATACTAAACACATTTCGAAGAACGATTCCAATAATTTCAACTAACGGATTAGTTGAATTGCATTCTTCAAATTTTAACACTTGTGTTGAATTTCAAATTAAATTAAATTTTGAGCAATTTCATTACTATTGTATGCAAAATACATAAGTTTTTTTATTCAATTTGTGAATAACTCAACATTCAAATAAACTAAATTACAATGGACACTGATTCTTATATGTATTGTAAGGCGACCATTCTGATGATTTTTTAATGATTGGTGTTCATTTAATAAACTTATTTAAATGTAAAAAAATATATATGTAATCAGGTTTAATACATCAAATTGTAGAGTTATTTATAATTATAGTATTTATGTAAGTAATAGAACTTTACCGACATAATCGCAAATCAAATATCTGGGAGTTGTATTTGATAAAATATTAACATTCGATTCTCATATAAATTACATTACAAAAAATACTATCAAATCACTGGGTTTCCTACTAAGAAACGCTACCCACTTGAAAAATGTAAATACAATTCTACTATTTGGTCACCTTCTTCACTAAAATATACTAATTTAATAGTCTTAAATTAAAAATTTTAGAGTTCATATATAACTATCATGTCAGCAGCATTATAATTTATAAAAATTGAATGATTAATGATATTTAATGTTTATTTGGTATCATTAATGTATTGGTGAGTATAATCAGGTTCCATGTACCAGGTCGATCAATTATATCTTCTTGATATGCCTGGGTTTACCATCAATTATTCATTCGAGATCGCACAGACTGGGTAACGAGCTGAACATGTTTAATGTCAGTAGATTAAGTTGATATTTGATTTGGCCGAGTATGTATTTTTTTATTATCAACTTTAATGTATTTGTAAATAAATGGCCTAAAAACATGTTAAATAGTCACCTTATTATATAGTATTATGATTTAAACACATATACAGTATCTAAGTACATATAATATAAGCTATATAAAAATAATTGACGAACTATGAACTGATTTTTGTGGCAGGTCCTGTCATAGCGGCGAATTACGAGTGAATGATTTTTGTTTTAAATTGGAACAATTTCTATGGAAATCGCAAAGGTTTGTTTGAAAATAAACAATTCGTTAGGAAAAAAGTATCGTATGTATGAATGTACACACGGTTAATAATTGTGGAATTGTCATCACTCGATGTCCAGCAGAGACGGAATGTCTGGAAGACTGAATTTAAGGATTGGCGTGTTGTGTTGTAGTGTGATATGTTTAGGTTGAATGGTACATAAAAGTCATGTGTAGCTGTCAGCCGAGAGGCTTACAGCGGTGGTGGCGGTGATCGATATCGATATCGATATCAATAGCAATAGCAATAGCAATAGCAATAGCAATAGCAATAGCAATAGCACAACAATGGCTATCGCGAGTCGAGTGTGGTCTCTTCAATACAATACTAGACTACAATACGATACAACAGGTAGGATAGGATGTGGTGTACTCACGAAGAGAAGGGGGCGGCGAAGAGGGAGAACGCTCCGAAGAGAGGCTGCGTTCGGCTCGCGGTCTTCGATCGCGCACTTTCCAACCATGCCCACGCTTCTTCACACGCTGCCAACCCTACCTAAATTCTCCTCTCTCTCCATGTACATGCTACACACTCCACACTACAAAATTATATTTTATCCTTGCTTGTAACTGATCGACAACGGCGAATCCCATTGTAGGCGGGGTAGGTATGTGTTGACCGTATCCCAGCCTAACGAAACACTGTTGTGCTTGTTTTAATTAAGTTTTATTGTTTGCCTAATTATTGTACAAAGGTATTATTTAGGTATTATATTAGGTCTCTGGATATGGTAGAGTGTCGCTGGCTCGGCATTCGGCTATGTTCAGCAAGTCTCTGGATACGGCAGTGTGTTGTTGGCTCGTTGTTCGGCTATGTTCGGCAGGTCTCTGGATACGGCAGTGTGTTACTGGCTCGTTCGTTCGGCTATGTTCGGAAGCTCTCTGGATACGGCAGTGTGTTGCTGGCTCGTTCGGCTGGTTGATCTTCCAAGTCCGCGTAGTCTAGTGGTGGCAGGTCAGGAGCTGGATGTCGACTGGTCTGCTGCTGTGTGTCGACGCTTGCTGCTGTGGGTCGACTGGCGTTGTTTGGGTTGTACCTCCTTTTATAGTGTTTCTGGGTATCACATGACCCGTGGTGGTGATTGTTGATGCGTAAGCGAGGAATGTGCTTTTGTCGATGGGGTAGAATTTTCTGTAATGATTGGCGCCGTTCCACTCGATGTAGTTTAATGGCTGCGGTGTGCTTCGACCGGTTTGGTTCCGCTCGACTGGTAGGGGTGTTCCGCTTGAGTTTAGTTTAATGGCTGCAGGTGTGCTTCGACTGGTTTGGTTCCGCTCGAGTGGTAGGGGTGGAACTTTCTCGAAGGTTTTGGCACCGTTCCGCTTGAGTTTAGTTTAATGGCTGCAGGTGTGCTTCGACTGGTTTTGGGAATGTATTCTGCGTCGCAGTAAATGTTTTGATGATGACGAGATTCCCACACCATATTTGAAGAAATGTACGAGTAATTTGTCTGATCTCGATTGCACACACGTGCGAACACCCACTGTTTACAAGCTGGGGACGTGACGTGCCATATCAGGTGTTCGTCACATTGGCGCCCAATGCGAGGCATTTCATAGTACAGGTGCAGTTGCAATTGGTGTACCCACGAACAGGTACAGGTACAGGTACCCGTTTGAAGTAAAGTGCACATCTTTTGTCCATCCTTCTAGCCACATGGCCTATCCACTATATCAGAGCATCGTAACCTGTGCACCGCGGTAATATGTATTCTCCGACCAGCACTTCGGCCTGATGCGTACGAGTGGGATCGCGTGTGAGGGAGAAAACCGATGTTAGTTAGTGTTTTGTCCCTATGCATGTACGGAATAACTAGCGACTTTCGATGAAGTACATACATATATGGGGATCTAGTCTTGTTGTGAAGGTCTTCTTCACCACCAGTCCGCCATGTATTATAGACAGGTTCGTCTGTGTTCGGTATTAAATACAGCTATGTTGAATATGGTATTTATTTGGTAGTAATACGTATACACAAGTATGATTAATTGTTGGCAAAAGTTTGTCGTTCAGCGGTCTCTGGATATGGTAGAGTGTCGCTGGCTCGGCATTCAGCTATGTTCGGCAAGTCGCTGGATATGGTAGAGTGTCGCTGGCTCGGCGTTCAGCTATGTTCGGCAAGTCGCTGGATATGGTAGAGTGTCGCTGGCTCGTTGTTCTTCCAAGTCCGCGTAGTGAAGTGGTGGCTGGTCAGGAGCTGGATGTTGACTGGTCTGCTGCTGTGTGTCGACTGGCGTTGTAGTTAGTAGTTGTGGCTGCGTTTTAACGATAGTTTATAGGGAGTGCCACTCCCTTAACCTATCCATCGAACGTGTTGTATGGGATCGGACTCTCGGTGATGTTTGTGGTGCGGGCTGGCGGCTGCTCGCTTGTGGGGTGTTTGTCGATCTGGAACACTAAGCAAAATTAGTGCAACATCTGTGGGATACTGTCGGGGTTAGTGTGTTAGTGGGTGGTTAACGGGTATGGACCGTTTGGAGGTGGTTGAGTCTGGTTAATTAAATTGGGTGCTATTTTAGCCTATACCCATCTTCAGAATGTCGATGGGTCTTTGGTTGGACGTGAGTTTGGTCACACTGAGGGAATTGATCAGGGGATTGTCTATTTTGCCGAGAGACTTGAAGTAGTTCACGGCAAGTTTGTGTACGTGTTTGTCGAGGTAGTCAATGCTTAGGTCATTGTGAATTATAGTGTTTCTTGTGTACCAGTCGTAGTTGCCCGTGGCACGCAAGAATTTGTTTTGAATTGTCTGTAGTCTGAGTATGGATCTGTTGGAGATGGTAGTGTGAGCCCACACGGGGCTCGCGTACGTGATTTGTGGGCGGATGATGGATTTATACAGCAAGCACTTGTTTTTAAGCGAGAGCTTGCTGTTTGGTTTGCATAGTGGGTAAAGCTTTGACGCAACTGCCCTAGCTTTACGCACCGCGTTAGTGATGTGGGGTCTCCAGGTTAATTTGCGGTCGATTATTACCCCCAGGTAGCGGGTAGACGTGGTCCAGTTGACTGGTTTGTCGTTTATAATGACTGGCTTGGCTGGTTTGCACCGTTTTTTACGTCTGGAGAAGAATATTGCCTGACTTTTATCCGGGTTGATTTTCATCAGCCATTTATCGTACCACGCTACCAGTTGGTCCGAGTACTTCTGGAGGGCGAGCGAGACTCCCTTGGGGCCGACGGAGCTCGCTAAGATGGCCGTGTCGTCGGCGTACTGTGCGATGTTTGTGTACCTATGTGTAGGAGTGGGTATGTCGTGTGTGTAAAGGTTGAATAGCGTGGGGCCGAGGATGGAGCCTTGGGGTACCCCAGCGGAGATGCCTCGCTGAGTTGATATGCGGTCCTTGAGTTTGACCTGAAATCTCCTTTCTCTTAGGAAGGATGCGATAGAACGTATTGAGTGGGGGGTGATGTTGGCGGCAATCATTTTGTAAAGGAGGCCAGAGTGCCAGACTTTATCGAAGGCTTTGGAAATGTCTAGGAAGATTGCTCCAGTAGACATGTTGTGGTCGAAACCGTCTATAACGGTTTCAACAACTCTGTGAATCTGGTGAACGGCAGAGTGTTGGGGTCTGAAGCCAAATTGTGTTTTGGGAAGAAGGTCAATATTTGCGATTTCGCTGTTGAGATTTGAGATTAAGATCCGTTCCAGGATCTTACTCAGTGAGGATAGCAAGCTGATGGGTCGGTAACTTGTTGCGATGGAGGGGTTCGAGTAGGGTTTTCTGATGAGAATGACATTGGCGAGTTTCCATTGACTCGGAAAGTAGCAGATTCTGTTGGTGGCATTTAGTATTGCCGTGAGTGCAGCGATGGCTTTTTGAGGGAGTTCTTTTAGAGCTTTGTTGGAAATTCCGTCAGGGCCAGGGGCCTTTTTGGCGGCGATAGTTTTGATGATGTTTAGGACTTCAAGCGGCGAAGTGGCGACAATGGGTACTGGGGCTGGGTTTTCGAGGTAGCTGTTGACGGAGCTTTCAACCATTTGGCAAAAGTCACTTTGCAGGTTGAAGTTTGAGAGAGAGAATTGGTCCTGGAGACTGTCGGCTAGGGCTTCCGCTTTATCGGCGGTGGAGTAGACGAACTTATCTCCAACTTTGATCCTGTCGATCCTGTTGCCGTTGCTTCTGAAGATTTTTGACAGTTTCCAGAAACCGTTATGTCCGTCTTCTAGCGCTCTGAGTTTGGTATCCCAGTTGTCGTTTCGTAGTTGCCACAAGGCATTTTTAACGTCTTGTTGAAGTCTGTTCATTCGCTGTTTGAGGATTGGGTCCTTGTACCTTTGGAATGCCTTCCTAGCTCTATTCTTAAGGCGAATAAGATCGCGAATGTCGGGGGGTAAAGCTTGCGGGTGCAAAGGGGAGTGGGGTGTGGTGGTGGTGCTGGCGTCTAAGGCTGACTGTATTTCATCCGTGAGTATGTTAATAGCGGAGTCTATTTCTTGGGTGGTGTGAATTGAGTGGGGGTAAGTGACGGTGTGATGAAGGAGAGTTGAGAATTTCTCCCAAGATATGGTACTTCGGAGGATGGGGTTTATAGTTACGGGTGTGTTGGTGAGTTCTAGTATGACCGGGTGATGCTCGGAAGAAAGATCATTTACTACAGTCAGGGACTGCGCGCCCGGAAAATTTTGAGTTAGAACGATGTCTAAGATATCGGGTCTGCCTTTGAAGTTAATGGGGATTCTTGTGGGTTCGTCTGGGGCCGTGACGGAAACTTTTGGGTTTGAAAGTTGGGAGTAACTTAAAAGAATTTTTCCATTATTGTTAGTGGCTTGACTGTTCCATCTGGAATGTTTGGCGTTAAGGTCGCCTGCGGCAATGGTGGCTTTGTTGGTGTTGAATATTTTGTCCAAGTCTGTGGTGAGTAAGTGTTGTTTTGGTGGGTTGTATACTGCGTGGAGGATGAGTGGGGTGCCAGTGTTAGTCCAAACTTCTACCGACGTCAGTTCTATCCCTGTGGTGATCGGCCGCGGGGCCAAGTTGTGTTGAATTGTGTGTTTGATGAATATGGCAGTGCCGCCGGCGGCTTTGCCTATTCTGTCGTTTCTGTATGTGGTGTAGTTTGGGAAGTTTAGTCGATTGCCAGGTTTGAGCCAAGTTTCGTTTACTAGTGCGATATCAATGGAGTGTTGGAGCAAGAATTGCTCGAATTCGACACGCTTGCTGAGTATGCTGCAGGCGTTCCAGTAAACGATCTTGAGGTAGCAAGTCATTTTTTATGTTGGTGGGTGAGCATGAGCAGGATGGCATTTATCGAGTCAATGGACTGTTCGATTTTGCTCATCCGATTTGAAAGGTCTTGGTTTGGGTTCCAGCTAGTGTTGATGTTGGGTTGTTGGGTGGGAGGGGTTAGGGGAGGGAAATTTGAGTTTTCGTGTCTATATTGCGGTACGTTGGTCTTCGTTGGTTGGGGGTGGGAGGGGTTGGGGTTTCGGGGTTGGCGGGAGTTCTTCCTGCTTTTGTTGTTGGGATTTGAAGGGCAGCCTCTGTAGCTGGAAACGTGAGGGCCTCTGCAGCTGGTGCAAGTTGGAGTGGAGGTTGTTGACACACAGTCAGTGGTCAAATGGGGTCCTGCACATTTGATGCACAGGGGGGCGACATGGCAGTTGTAGGAGCCGTGACCGAAGCCTTGGCAGCGGTGACACTGCGGTACAGTATCACCACGGCGAAGTGATTCGGTGCGAACCAGTTGGCCGAAGATGCTGGAGAGGTTGAACAACTTCTTCCCCTCTTCGTCACGTGTGGTTTCGACAGTGAACATGGGCATGTCGCGCTTGTCACGTCGTGATTTCATGACGGTGGCTTTACTGGCTTTGTAGCCAAGATCGGCCAACTCGGCGAGGACTTCTGACTCGGAATAGTTGGGGCTAATGCCTCTAATGACCAGTTTGAGCGGTTTGTCTTCCGTTAGAGGGTGGGCATAGAATTGGAATTGTTCATCTTGGAGCATTTTTGTGATTTGGCGGTAATCATCGATGGTGCATGGTGTGATTTTGACTCTGTTTTCAGAGTAGACGGCTGTGAATTTGAGGTTACGTCCGTCGAGTTTCCTTTGAACTACCTTGTAGTCCGATGGCAACCTTAGAAAGATTGGAGCAACTTTAGGTTTGGGAAGCACATCCGAAACGGTGTTTCTGGATGGGTGAGCGGGGCTTGTGGTCTGGGGGGGTGTACGAATTTGAGGCGTGTTTGCCGACGGTGTGCTGAGGGCCGCTTGTTGGGTGGGTGTGTTGTGAATTGGACGCTTCTGAATATGTTTCCGATTTCGGATGATGCCAACAGGGAAGGAGTATTCCTCTGGTTGTGGTGCAGGTGTTTGTGTAGGTGCAGGTGTTTGGGTAGGTGTGGGTGATTGTGTAGGTGTGGGTGGTTGTGTGGGTTCAGGTGCGGCTGCTGATGCGGGTGGGGACTTGGCAGCGGAAGTAACCTCCATTTTGTTAGACTGCACGGATTCGGAATCGGAGTCGAAGTCGGATTCCGCAAGTGCCGCGTATCTGTTGCTGATGGGTGGGGGCGACTGTAATTGTGTGTGTGTGGTGTTGAGTGGGCTCGTCATTCTACGCTTACCGTTTTTGCGTGGTGACGTCTGAGGGGATGTGGCCATATCCTTCGTCTTTGTGGTCGTCGTTGTCGACTGAGCCTGCGACATGTTTGACGCGAGGTTTCCCAGTTGGGCGGAGTGGGCTGCTTGGTCAGCTGCTCGTTGGGCTGCGTGAGTCGCGATTAACTTTTTGAGGGAAGCGTTTTCTTCCCTCATTTCTTGGTACGCCTTCACGAGTTTTTTAAAGTCATGTTCCGTGAATTTATGCGTTTTAGCGCTAGTGTCACTGCCACCACGGCCATCGCGCCGCACACTGGCCATCTTGTGGGTGGGTTTTTTTTTTTTTTTTGTTTGTTGTGTCACTGTCACTTGTCACTTGTCACTGTCACTATCACTTTTGTTTATTTGGCTGTTGCTAGGACAGCTTCTCATTCCCAGAGGGACGCGTTCGGAGAGTCGAGCGGTAGTTACATCGCGGTTTCGGCGACGCAGCTGTTATAGACAGCTGTTTGTAGCGCGGGTAACGACAACGACTGCGCGGCGGGACACGTCCGAGCACTGCGGGCGCTGGGCGCGGACCTCATCCCTGGCGTTGTTTGCGTTGTACCTCCTTTTATATGGTTTCTGGAATGCTTGGTGGAAGTGGTTATTGACGCGTACGAAAGGAATTTTGTTTTCGTCGAGGCGTCGAATTTTCTGGAATGCTTGATGGAAGTGGTTATTGACGCGTACGAGAGGAATTTTGTTTTCGTCGAGGCGTCGAATTTTCTGGAATGCTTGATGGAAGTGGTCGTATGAGCATTTAGTTTATTGATGCGTACGAGAGGAATTTTGTTTTCGTCGAGGCGTCGAATTTTCTGGAATGCTTGATGGAAGTGGTCGTACGAGCATTTAGTTTATTGATGCGTACGAGAGGAATTTTGTTTTCGTCGAGGCGTCGAATTTTCTGGAATGCTTGATGGAAGTGGTCGTATGAGCATTTAGTTTATTGATGCGTACGAGAGGAATTTTGTTTTTGTCGAGGCGTCGAATTTTCTGGAATGCTTGATGGAAGTGGTCGTACGAGCATTTAGTTTGTTGTTGCGGAATATTCTCGAAGGATTTTGGCATCGTTCCGCTTGGTGAATGTGACGAGATTCCCACATGGCTCTCTGGTGAGCGTTAGCGATGTGTGTGGATTTGTGGGTATCTTGATATGTTCACAAGTCTAGTCTGTCTGGCCATCTTATTTTTCTACCAGCCCTGGTGGTTGTTTCTGGTGGAGTCTCATTTGGTGCTGGTTGTGGTTGTTCTTGCGAAGTTGGCTGTGGCTGTTCTTGTGATGTAGGTGGTGTGTCCGGGTTCTGTAGAAATGCGGGCTTAACTCTGTCTATTGATACCGCTTTTTCTGAACCGGCTATGTCTAACCACATGTTCTTATTGTTTCGTCGTAAAACTTTGTATGGTCCTTCATATGGTGGTTGTAGTGGTGCTCGTACTGAGTCTGTCCTCAAGAATATGTATTTGCAGTCGTGGAGGTGTTTGTTGACGAAAGTTTTGTGTTGCCCATGGTGTTGTATCGTGGGTCTTATCTGTTGCATGGTTCTTTGTAGTTTTCCGGCAAATGTTGATGCGTCTATGGGTGGTGTATTTAAAAATAGGTCTGCTGGTAGACGAAGTGTTGTGCCGTATGTCAGTTGTGCAGGAGAATAGCCAATGTCTTCTCTGACTGCTGATCGTAGTCCCAGTAGTATCATGGGCAAAACGTCTGTCCATTTGTCTGTATTGCAGGCTTTGATGGATGCTTTTAGTGTTCTGTGCCATCGTTCTATTATTCCGTTTGATTGAGGGTGGTACGCTGTTGTTCTCTGACGTTTGATTCCCATGATTTTCATTAGTTGTGAAAATAAATGTGATTCAAATTGGCGTCCTTGGTCCGTTGTGATGGTGGCTGGAACGCCAAATCTAGTAATCCAGTTTTCCAGGAGTGCTTTCGCAACTGTTTCTGCAGTGATGTCTTTGATGGGGATTGCTTCTGGCCATCTGGTGAAACGATCTATGATTGTTACGCAATACATATATTCTCTTGAAGGGGGTAGTGGTCCGATGAGGTCTATATGTATGTGGTTGAATCTAGTGTCTGGAACCGATATTGTTTGGGTGGGGCTTCTCGTGTGTCGAGAGATCTTGGTTTTTTGGCATGGAATGCATGTGCGTACGTAGTCTCGTATTTCTTTTTTCATGTTAGTCCAAACGAAGCGGGTTTGTATAGCTCGTTGTGTTGGTTTTGGTCCTATGTGTGCTTGGTCGTGGAAGCTTGTTATGATTGACTTTCTGCATGATGCGGGTATGTATGGTCTTATATTGCCAGTAGATATGTCGCACCAAATTGGTTGTTCTATGTTTGTCAATCGTAGGTGGCGTAGTTCTAGTCCCGTGTCTGAATTTCGTAGTTCTGAAAGTTCTTCGTCGGTTTGTTGCTCAGCTATGATTTTCTCTATGTCCAAGTTTGGGGGTATTGTTATGGCTTCGATTCTCGACAAGGTGTCTGCTACTACGTTGTCATCACCTTTGATGTGTTCTATGTCTGTTGTGAATTGGGCTATGTAGTCTAGCTGGCGTTGACGTCTTGGTGATGCTGGTTCTGTTTGTTTCGTGAAGGCTGATGTTAAAGGTTTGTGATCAGTTAGTATTTGGAATTGTCGTCCTTCTAGCCAGTGTCGGAAATATCGTACTGATTCGTAGATTGCAGTTAGTTCTCGATCGTAAGTGCTGTAGTTTTTTTGAGCTGTGTTGAACTTCCTTGAAAAGAATGCCAGTGGTTGGTTTTCGTTGTTGTTTGCTTGTTGGATGACTGCTCCCATGGCGCTGTCTGATGCGTCGACCATTAAGGATAGTATTGCTGACTCTTTGGGGTGTACTAGCATTGTTGCGTTGCTTAGGTCGGTTTTACACTTGTTGAAGGCTTCCGTCATTGTAGTTGTCCATACGAGGGGGCTTTTGTCGTTTTTCTTGTGTCCCGCGGTTGCGTCGAACAAGGCTTGTTGTGAATTGATGGCGTGTGGGATGAATCGGCGGTAAAAGTTTATCATTCCGAGGAATCGTCGGAGTGATTTATAAGTTTCCGGTGTTTTGAATGTCGCTATGGTCTGTACTTTCTCTGGAAGTGGTTTAACGCCGTTGGAAGTAATTAAGTACCCTAAGAAGGATACTTCCGATTTTCCAAACTTGCACTTTTCAACGTTGATTACCAAACCGTAGTGTTTGAGGCGGTGCATGATGATTGTGATGTGCCTCTCGTGTTCTTCCTTGTTGGCTGATGCCACCAGGATATCGTCGATATAAGCGAAACAGAACTCCAGTTCTCCCACGACTTCGTGCATGAATCTCTGGAAGGATTGAGCTGCGTTGCAGAGGCCAAATTGCATGGCGGTAAACTCGAAAAGTCCGAAAGGGGTGATGATGGCCGTCTTCGGTATGTCTTCTGGTGTTACAGGGATCTGGTGATAAGCTTTTATTAAGTCTATCGTGCTGAAGATTTTTGCGTCTTGTAGTTTGTGTGCGAAGTCTTGAATTTGCGGAATGGGGTATCGGTCAGGTGTTGTCTGTGCGTTCAGACGTCTGTAGTCGCCACATGGGCGCCAATCACCATTGGGTTTGCGGACCATGTGGAGTGGGCTGGCCCAGTTGCTCTTTGATGGTCTGCAAATTCCGCTCTCTGTCAGGCTTTTAAATTCTTTTTTTGCGATTTCTAGGGCGGCTGGTGCTAGTCTTCGTGGTTTGGAATACACTGGTCGTCCTGATGTTTCTATGATGTGTTGAGTTTTGTGCGCTGCTGTTTTTCTTTCCAGCTGTGGTGTTGTCACGGATGGAAATTGAGTGAGAATATGATGGTATTCGTCGGTGCTGGCTATTGTTGAGAGTCCAAGTGAAGGTATAGTCATGGTGTGTCCCTTTGTGGTTAGTCCTGTTACACCATCGATGAGACATTTTTTGTTGAGGTCGACAAGTAGGTTGTGGTGGCTCAGAAAGTCGGCTCCGAGGATGGCACGGTTGACATCGGCTATGATGAACTCCCAGTTGAAGTTCCTACGTAGTCCGAGGTCGAGTTTTACTGCTTTTGAACCGTAGGTTTTTATTATGGTCCCATTAGCGGCGTGTAGCTGAGTGCTGGTGTTGTTGGATTTGTTAGGTTTGTTGGATTTCTTGCTGTTTGGTGGTAATGCGGATATGTCTGAACCAGTGTCGATTAAGTAATTCTGGTCTGTTGATTGGTCCCAGATTATTAGTCGGCATTTTTGGGTACCGGGCGCTCTGTTTGCCGTTTCTGAGAGTCGCCGTTTTCGTTTTCCTTGTATTGGTATTTGCAGGGTGCTTGGCATTTTTGTGCGAGGTTTCCGAATTTGTGGTGGAAATAACAAAGTTCTCCTTTTGTTGTAGATTGACCTCTGGTGCGTGAGCGGCTTTCTGTGTGGTTGTTCATAGTCCGGTTTTGGCTTCGGCTTCGGTTGTAGGTCGGGTTTTGCTGTTGGCTGGGGTTTCTGAGTTTGAGTTGATGAACCTCTCTGGCCAGGTCGATTAGGAGGCGCTGTTGTGATTTGACATGATTAGTCATCTCGAGCAGTAGAGGATCTGGTGTTGTTTTTGGGTGTGGGAGCGTCTGCTGGTTTACTGAGTTCACTTCTATGTTGTGGTAAACTTCCATCAGTTGATCTGCGGTGAGGGCGAGTTGTTGCAAGGTTGGGTCTGGTATTGATTTTAGGATGGCCTGGGCGTGTTTTGGAAGTCGTTGTGTCCATAATGTCTTCACTATTTGTGAGTCTTTTTGCTGCGGGCCGGCCAGCTCCTGCATCTGTCGTAGCAAGTGTGATGGTTTTTTGTCGCCTAGTTCGAAACCCGTGAGAAGTCGTGCTGTGCGGCGCTCCAATGAGTCTCCCAGTCTTTCTAGTAGTGCCTCCTTTAATTTTTGATATTTGTTCGCTGCATTGGGTCCCGTCACTATGTCACTGACGAATGAGAGGGTGTCGTAGTCCAAGGCGGTGACAAGGCAACCGTATTTCGTACAGTCCCTTGTTATATTTGCGCTGTCGAAGTGTGCTTCCGCTATGCCGATCCATAGCGAGATGTTCTCCTTGAATACTGCTGGTAGACGTAGTGCGATGCGGGCTGCTTCCAAGGGTTGTGGTTGCTCTTGTTGATTTTCGTTCTGGGCTGCTGGGATGTCGTCTCCGTTTACAGACATGATGTTAGCAGTTGTGTAGTTTGCTATGTGGGCTGCTTTGTATGCTGCGATGTGGGCTGCTATGTAGGCTGCGATGTGGGCTGCTATGTAGGCTGCGATGTGGGCTGCTATGTAGGCTGCGATGTGGGCTGCTATGTAGGCTGCGATGTGGGCTGCTATGTAGGCTGCGATGTGGGCTGCTATGTAGGCTGCGATGTGGGCTGCTATGTAGGCTGCGATGTGGGCTGCTATGTAGGCTGCGATGTGGGCTGCTATGTAGGCTGCGATGTGGGCTGCTATGTAGGCTGCGATGTGGGCTGCTATGTAGGCTGCTTTGAAGGCTGCGTGGCTCTTAGTCGGGGGTCACCAGGTATGGTGAGGTTGGAAGTTGACTGCGCTGTGGGCTGCTTTGTTGACTGCTTTGAAGGCTGCGTGGCTCTTAGTCGGGGGTCACCAGGTATGGGGATCTAGTCTTGTTGTGAAGGTCTTCTTCACCACCAGTCCGCCATGTATTATAGACAGGTTCGTCTGTGTTCGGTATTAAATACAGCTATGTTGAATATGGTATTTATTTGGTAGTAACACGTATACACAAGTATGATTAATTGTTGGCAAAAGTTTGTCGTTCAGCGGTCTCTGGATATGGTAGAGTGTCGCTGGCTCGGCATTCAGCTATGTTCGGCAAGTCGCTGGATATGGTAGAGTGTCGCTGGCTCGGCGTTCAGCTATGTTCGGCAAGTCGCTGGATATGGTAGAGTGTCGCTGGCTCGTTGTTCTTCCAAGTCCGCGTAGTGAAGTGGTGGCTGGTCAGGAGCTGGATGTTGACTGGTCTGCTGCTGTGTGTCGACTGGCGTTGTTTGCGTTGTACCTCCTTTTATATGGTTTCTGGAATGCTTGGTGGAAGTGGTTATTGACGCGTACGAAAGGAATTTTGTTTTCGTCGAGGCGTCGAATTTTCTGGAATGCTTGATGGAAGTGGTTATTGACGCGTACGAGAGGAATTTTGTTTTCGTCGAGGCGTCGAATTTTCTGGAATGCTTGATGGAAGTGGTCGTATGAGCATTTAGTTTATTGATGCGTACGAGAGGAATTTTGTTTTCGTCGAGGCGTCGAATTTTCTGGAATGCTTGATGGAAGTGGTCGTACGAGCATTTAGTTTATTGATGCGTACGAGAGGAATTTTGTTTTCGTCGAGGCGTCGAATTTTCTGGAATGCTTGATGGAAGTGGTCGTATGAGCATTTAGTTTATTGATGCGTACGAGAGGAATTTTGTTTTTGTCGAGGCGTCGAATTTTCTGGAATGCTTGATGGAAGTGGTCGTACGAGCATTTAGTTTGTTGTTGCGGAATATTCTCGAAGGATTTTGGCATCGTTCCGCTTGGTGAATGTGACGAGATTCCCACACATATGTATGTACGTAGCTGACAAACTCTACGAGTCGTAAACAATGTGTGTCGCGAATATCCAAAGGTTACGATGCTCTGCACTATATCCACTAGTAGTGGATATAGTGCAGATCAACAGTAGTGAACCACTACTGTTGTTATATATATTTCTCACCCACGTATTCCGTTTCCTGTCTTTCCTCTTTATGTCAAGCATACAGCGTTCCATACTTTTTTGAGTGCATTGGACTGTAACAACTTGGCGTTTAATGTCCAAATTTAACATTAATTGAAGATCTTTTTTTCAGGTGAAGTGGCATTTTTGATTTAAAACCGCATTCATTAATCCAAAAGCATTTATTTTATGGGGGTAACGGGTAAGGCGAGTGAGAGGACGGTGTTTGTTATGCACAACTATTTATTTAGACGGCAGGGAAGGAAGTGGTTGCTTCCCGTGAAGCGTTGGTCAACTCGATTGTTTTATGGCCAGTACCTCGGGATTGCCACAATTACTTCTCGTGTTATTTGTTCTAAATATAAATAACTATTGACTATTTTTACTATTTCATCATCTGAACAATTGACTTATATAGATGCAATAGATCAGCCCACTACTTCTGAATCTTTATGTATTGCATCTACTACACGTTTACCTAGCATAAGACGTAGGCGAATAGAATCATATCATGAAAATATTACTGATTCTGAATGTCATCAAATTGATAGATTTGAAGCAATATATGCATCAAACTTTTCTTTATCTATTGTTGAAATATAAATACTAAAAATTTTTAATGTTAAAGAAGATTTTGTATTATATTAAATATATTGTATGAATAAATGTTATATTTGACATCCAAATAGTTTTATAAAGACTCTTATGTTTAAATTAATGTGACCTTTCTTTAATTATTACCTATTTACTAAAATATGTTGTATTATTTTGGTCAATCTCAATTAAAAATTTATGTTTTTAATTGAGTTTAATTTTTACAGTTTTATGTAAAAAACTTAAATTTTCCCAAAGTTTCCGGTTTATTCCCGGGTTTTTTTCCCGTTCGTTCAAAATTCCCATTTTTGCCCATCTCTACATATGACACGTTTGCTGTCAAGAGCTTTCGTTGGTAGCAGTGATGGGGATGATAAGTGTCAACGGTGACAGCTGATAGCTGATAGCTGATAGCTGCCGGCTGATAGGCTCTCTCTCCTTGTTGTCGTTGTAATCGAATTTATCGTTATTTAAAAACAACGTTTCTTTTCTAATTCGAGATCGACCACTTTTATTTTATGACGATAATCATTACAGTACAATATTGTATACGAACTGTAAGACAGGCACTTCACTTCGACCGGGGTGAAGCGAAGTTTGTACACTCGACAATATCTTATCTCGTGTATCGTTAAATCAACAAATTGTGTAACGACTATAATGGCATTTCGTTTCTCGATACGAAGGTGACTATACGAAGATGACGACTGCTAAGGATGCGACTCCTCATCTGGAACCGTGTATACCCCTCCCACTCTCCGACAGTGAACTTTCTGCCGTTGTGGAAAAAGCTAAGGACTGGGCACTCATGCACGGAGTGGGTATGAGAAATAAAAAGCGATTCAGCAAAGATTCACTGGATGTGAGTGTAAAAAAATATATATATATAAATGTATGCCGAATAAATTATTTTCAACGTGTTTGATTTGTATTAATATTATATGTACATACATATTTAGAATTTTCCGATATTTGACCAGAAAAGCATGTTTTGAGTAATTTCATCGAAATCTTTCATTTAAAATACGCAATTCAAATGTAAGTATAAGGCTTGAAAAAGATTTATTTTTATATTTCAAACATTTTCAGTTTGCACCGTTTGCTTTGACTCCGTCTGCGTTTCCCCGATCGGAATTCGACAAAGCCGTCAACATGCAGCCCATCCTGAACGAGTTGACGCACAAAGTAGCGCACGACGATGAATTCCTCAAAGAGGCTCTCGCCACCACGTTGGCCGTTGATGACTTTACCTTTCGATTGTACACAATTTGGGAAATAGTGAGGAAAGAGGGAATAAAACAGGTTCGTACGAAATATATACAGCTGTATCATAAATACATATGTATCATAAATTCGATTTCTCGATCTCGATATGTAATTATCATACGAAATTATGAAGGGGGGATGGCACCATTTTTTTGCACAATTTATTGAAAAAAAAAACATACTGTCGTCTTGTCAAATGATCTTTATGTTGTAGTTTCGTCATTGGTGCTGTTGATTATACTATTACATGTAATAACGATGAATTTGGGGCTTTCACTCGGGTGCACGTGAATTCAAATAATCACATGTGTCTTATCTTACATTATACAATGTATGAACAATACTTTAGTATGCAGTCTACTGGGGAACGTTCACGCGAAATCACTTCAAATGTAGTTTGGTAGATTGCATACCACCGTAAAACTTTATTTGTTGAAAATATAAGTGTGTACATATGTAGGTGTCATTCATACATTCGAATTATTTAGCATCAAAAATCAATTATAACTTAACACCACATATGTATGTACATATAATATGTATTATGTAGAAGCGGTGGCAAACAATTTATATTATAATGAAAATATTTAAAAAAATTCAGTTACGTATGTATACATTAAAAGTTACTATTACATACAGGCTGTTAGGGTTAGTGCAAAATCTTAAACGGTTGATAGCTCATATCATTTCGAACATTTTGAACCACACATACCTCAGTCCAAAGTCTTACGTTTTTTTTTATGTCATTTTTAAAGATTCTTAGTGAAAACACTAAAATCTCACAGCTAATTGCTAATATGTACTGCCCAAGTTAAAAGTGGTATGTTAGTCAATTATTATTATTTTTGTTTTCGTTATGTTTATTCGTCTATGTCTACATATGTCAACAGAAAAAAATATGAGAGGCACAATAAATTTTCAAAAATTTGACAAGTAGGAAAAATATGATATTTTTTTTTATTAAAATAAATAACTAAATTTTCTTTAAGAGGTAAAACCTTTTTAAAAACATGCCTGCTTATTGCCATTTCTTTTAAGATATCACTCATGCAGATGTCTAAAAAAAGTAAATATTGAAAATATATAAATACATACATAAATCAACAAAATAAGACGTGACTGGATTAGGTAAGTTAAATTCTAGATTTTTGTGCGTGTGATATCAAATAGGTTTGCCATCGCTATAAAATACATATTTACATATAATATGGTGTACGTACATACATATGTGGTAACACGCTTGCTGTTCACTAGATTTGGGTAAAATTTAATGAATAATAATTGCAAATTTGGCGTAACATACCTACATACATAGTACATATGTACATATGTACCTTTGATTGCTGAAAATAGATGAATAAATTGTTGGAATTGCTTATTGTGCTCATGTCTGACGTAACCATACAGCTAAATCAATTTTAGCCGATTTCCCTGGGAATGCTCCGCTCTGACATAATGCTGGAAACGAATTGCCCAAACTTAAAAAAGTGCAAAATGCATTCGCCATATTGTTGTTGGAAGCAGGTGGAAATTAACAGCATCGCTTCCGGTTTTGGACACCTGGGACCAATTTCCAGGGCCATACAGAGGTAGCTTAGTAAATATACATATTTATATATATATAAATATACATATATCATACCTTCTAAAACTTTTCCATATACATTTGTATATTTTGCTATGTATTTACAAAATTTTTAACTAGATTGGCTCTTTTTCTATGTGTATGACAAAGTTTAAAATTCCTCCAATGTTGTATCATGTATGTATATCACGTACTATATTCGTGTGCCTTTTTCTAATTCTGTTATGTTGCAGTGTTGCCGATGAGTGTGTGTGTGTGAGTGTGCTGATGAATGATTATTCCTTTTTTGCTGGGATGCGGGCCGAAACCGAAAAGTGCATGGCTTCGTATTGTTTAACCATGCTACATACATGTCTACATGTCTGCATAGTCTACTCTGCATAAACTTACATACGATTGGCAATCCCAATTCCCATCCGTTAACTGAGCTTTTTTGGTAATGGTGATTTTAAATGCTATTTTAAATACACACACACACACACACACACATATATGTATATCTCACCCATGCTCACATGACGTATTATCAAAATGAAGCAAAATAACAAAATAATAACATTTTGATCACACCTCACACAAATCTACGGAAACTTTGGAACATTCATATTATTCAAACCAGTGGTTTTCTAAAGCTTTTTCGAGAAACGTATGTAAGAACGTGGCTTTTTGGTCGCATTGCTGACACGCCGGGGTGTCAAAATATCGAGCAGTTATTGAAAAAATACATAACATTCAAGACGGTCTCCGTGATTTAACAATGTTAAATTACAGAAAACGCAAATATCAGAATGCAAAGATCGAAAATCGAAAGATCTTAAGTCGAAAGATCAAAAAAAAATGGTGCATGGTAAACGGTACATACTCACTTAATTTGCGCGAGCAGGATACAACAGGAACAAGAGGAACATGCTTTTCCTCCCGTGTTAATGTGCGCGTGCAGAATTTAATTAATGTTAGTTACCATGCACCATTTTTTTTTGATCTTTCGACTTAAGATCTTTCGATTTTCGATCTTTGCCTTCCGATATTTGCGTTTTCTGTAATTTAACATTCTGTCAAGTCACGTAGACCCCATTCAAGATCATCATAATTAATAATCTTTGATGCTGCCTCCTCACCATTTTCTGGTATACATTTACATATGTACATAAGTACAATGTATACCAGAATTTTTTCCATAGGAATTAGTTTAAAAATTCACCACTAACCAAACCATTGGCATGTTACTTGCATTGTTTTCGTGTTGTTGTTTTTTTTTTTTATTTTTACTTTATTTAATTTTAAAAAGCGTATTAAATATGGATATTATTTTGTTTTGAATGGTTGGGTAAAAATACATACATATACATATATATATTGTTATAGGGTCCAATAATAGCATAAGCTTGTTTGTATATACTATATAATACATATGTACATTGTATGTACGTATAGTAAGGGGGTGGGGTGGGGAGGGGATTGTCCGAAATGACATTTGACAAGGCTCAGTAGGTTGTCCCGAGTGGTGTGCATTAAATGGGCACTCATGTATGGAACGGGTTGTTGTTTTGCAGCCAATAAGCACCGGCCTGTACCGATCGGACTATTTGCTGCACGAAGCTGCCGAAAACTGCATAAAGCAGGTGGAAATTAACACAGTGGCGTCCAGTTTCGGAGGGATCGCCACGGTCTTGACGCCTCTGCATAGGTATTACATGTTGACATAATAGTCAGTCGTTTGAACAAACAAAATAACACATACATACATATAATATGTACTCCAGCTTTCCGTTTTTATCTCCATTCACATTTCACCGTCTCTCTCCCGTCTTGTAACAGTTACAGTACAGCTACAGTGGTGGTTAATTTGCATTGGTTTTGCAATAAACAATTTACAAGTGACAAGTTAAATATGTACGGCGGCGTTCAAAAGCTTCCCGGAAAATGATTCCCATTATTCATTAACAGAATGCTATATTTATGATTAATTGATGCGAGAGTGTTGCTACATACTTATGTACATATAATATATCAAACATTTGACTAAATTTACAACGCACGCTTACATAAATAAAACTACCTAAATGAAAAAAATGTTTGTAATGCACCAAAAAGACCACTCTTTATTAATGCATTAATCGTTTTAACGACAGTAGAGAGATGATACAACTTCAGTTTCCGAGGAAAATAAATACATACATGTGTGCGTTGTGGAAAAGTGATGGTCGAATCTGGGTTTGATTGAATCTTCCCCCAAAACTGGGAACCCTCCGGCTTATCCCCACTTCCTGCATCAAATGTCTTCACTCTTTCTTCACTGGTATTGGCGAAGTATCCTTATATGTATGTATATGTACATAAATGATCAGTGCAAATGATAGCTCAGACTTTGGCATGTCCTTGGAATCAGCAGATAAATGTACAAAATCTTTGTTAAAGTCGCAGTGCAGTAAAAAATACTGATTTCTTTTGGATGGGGAGAGAATGTATACATATGTATGCTGAAAAATGAAGTGTGCTTATTCAAATTTTCCAGGAACATTTTGAACGCCTCCACCCCATAAAAAATATTGTAAAATATAGGAGAGCCTTGTAAAAAATTGCATTTATTAAGAACTCTGAATTAAATTAATTGGGTATTGGTGAAAAGTTACACGTGTGATTTTTTTAAAAAATCACTCAAGGTTTTGTGTGGTGTGGTATGGTGTGTGGTGTGGGTGTCACTTTGATGCATATTTCTATGTTATCTCATTACTCTAGTAACTCAATACTTCAATATATGTACACTATGTATGTATATATGCATGTACAACTGAGGTGTATTTTGGTGATGCCATGTCTGGCAGTATACATACATATGTATGTAGTAGGGATTGCAATTTACCGTCAAATTTCATAAACGGTGAATGATTTTTTTCTACTACTGGTATACTGATATTTGAAAGTGGTCTAAGTCAACATTTCAATTTCCTCAATCACTATTTCAGTTTGACTTCACGAATTCACGAATTGCTATCACTACTTTTAATTCGATGTGTCCAGAATCGCGGAAAGGCAGAATAAACTTATTACAGGCCACCCGTATTTTTAAATCTTGGCAAACGCAAAAGATTACATTTAAATATTTCTCGAAATGAAGAAAAAGTAGACTTACGCCAATTTCAAATATAATGGCTCATTTACTAGATTACATATGTATGTATGTAACAGTGTGTGGTTACTTTTTCTAAAAACGTTAACCTATGCAATCCTTAATGTATAGTAAGTTGTAGGTGCAAAATTTAATACCTTCAATCAAACCGAATGGGAATCACAAAATACAAATCACAAACAAAACAAAGGAAATCTAAGCTTTTTCTATTTTACTATTTATGTATATGTAGATACACAATATCTGCATGAAAAGCGACGTTTAATAGCATTGTTATAATATCGTTAAAATGCATGCATCGCAATCAAATTATTTATTAATTAATTATCTTTAATTTTTGTGATATATGTATGTAAGTGAAAAAGAGCGTATGTGTGTACATCTGTATGTTGATTACATCCCAGATTCATTTTCGTAAATCTTAATGATGTCAGTGAAAACTTACAGTGTTCATTTTACAAATAATTTTATTAAGTATTATTAAACATACATATGTACATGTATGTCACTAAACAAACTTTCAAATATTGTACACTAGTTGTTTTACCCGGCTTCGCTCAGTATTTGTTATATAAACAGCTTAAACATGGCGAATCTAATGGTAAATATTCATTTGTTTTTTTTATTAAATTTATTTTCAGTCGAAAAAAATATAATATTCAACCAATTGAATTGTCGTCATAGAAACTTTGTTTTGTTTACGAAGTTCCCAACCAAAGATACTTACATACATATAAAGTCTCTTTCGAAATTATATATTAGATATGTAAGAAAAGCGATAGCCACCATTTTAGAGATGTTTTTTATTACTTCATCTTTGGAAAAGTGTTATATGTAGCCATTTTTATTCAATGTTTCAAGACGATTGTACTTATATACATACATATGTATTATATTTAAATCTAATATATATATGTAATTTCGAAAAAGACTTTGTATGTAACTATTGTTGGGTCGTAGAAAAACAAATGATTATTCAAATAAATTTGATAAAATGTTTACTTTTAGATTGGCCATGTTTAAGTGGTTTATATTACAAATACCGAGCGAAGCCGGGTAAAAACACTATACATATATAGTAGATTCATTGAAGAGTGAAAGAATGCATGTTTTATTATTTTGAGGGCAAGATGGCTGGCTATCCATGGAAGTATCACGTATAGGTACATACATATGTACATATTTATCATAACTTGAAGGTATCGACCACTTAAGATACACCATTGCTAGTAATTTTTCGAAACGTCCAGTTGTTTACTACATGTTTGAAATATGTACATACATATGTATGTATTATAGATGCTTTGTACGTAAAGCGCGGGTTTCCAACAGATGGGTCGTGACTCCAAAAAAACCGAAATAATATTGACAGATGCAAAATTCAATATCAAAAATTATTATGGTAATAAAAAACCAATGAGAACGTGAAGTGAAAATTACTGAAACCACGTATATGTACCATAAAAATTGACTATACTTCTTAATGAAATCTTAAAGAAAAGAAAGAAGATGGGCAAAATTGGTGTATATTTTGGTTTTAATTTTTAAAATTGGTTTTTAGTCGCGACTTGAAAAAAGTTGGAAACTCGTGTTCAAATGATGTGATAAAAAACCATTACGAATGTGACTGATTCGCAAATTATTTTATGAGTGATTTTTTCATTGCATACATTGGTTTTTCCAGTTTTATTATGAACCAATTAGGACATGGAGATAAAATTAAAGACGTAAGTTAATTCCATAATTGATTTTAATCTTGTTTTTTTCGTATGAGTTTTGTTGATCCACATGCAATCTTTCAGCTGCCTAAAAACGACGCTTTGAACGGCCTGTGTAGCGGACTGACGGCCGCTTGGGACATTTTCAATGTGTCCGACGCCATCATACTGTTCATCATCGAAGACGTCACGTACAACATATGCGATCAGAGATTTCACGAGTTTGAAATATACGAGAAGCGGCCTGAAATCAGAGTCGTCAGAAAGAATCTAACTGAGATGAGCAAACAGGCAGTACTCAACGAGGATAAACAACTCATTGTGTAAGTATCGAGTACTTCTTCTACCTATTCTAGGGTACCAACTACATATTTCCACTTTTAATAATCGAAATTTCAGAGACGGTCAGCTTGTGGCTGTCGTTTATTACCGAGCCGGATACGAACCGGGACATTATCCAACCGAAAAAGAGTGGGAAGCTCGCCTTTCGATCGAAAGATCAACGTGGGTAATTTTTCGCACAGTACAGTGTGTGTGTGTGTGTGTGTCGAAACGTCACTACAGTTAGTAAATTGAAATTGCAGCGCCATCAAATGCCCTTCGATTCAATACCATCTGGCCGGTACTAAAAAAGTGCAACAAACCCTAGCGAGACCCGGCACGCTCGAACGCTTCATCAAAGATCCCGAAAAGGTTGGGAAAGTGCGTGAGATATTCACTGGCTTGTATTCTCTCGATTTCGACGAGTTCGGAGAGCAAGCTGTGAAGATGGCGATGGATAACGCCGAAAGGTATGTACATATTTTAAGATTTTTAATTCGTTTGAGCCGTATTGTTAATTTATGGTGTGCGTAGGTTTGTATTGAAACCTCAGCGAGAAGGAGGCGGTAATAATATTTACGGAGCCGAAATCAGGACAGCGCTGCAGCGCTTTGGAAACTCTCCGGAACGCACCGCCTACATTCTGATGGAACGGATATCTCCGCCGATCTGTCCCGGTTACATAGTTAGACCGGGTCAAAGCGGATTGCCGCCGGTGTCGAGGCTCGTTTCCGAACTTGGCATATTTGGTGTGATCATCGGGTATGAGTAGAATTTAAATCCGTATTGTTTTCACATTTCATCGCCTCCATTTGAGGCGATTCACGCTTTCTTTTTCACATTTCAGAACCGCATCGGACATAATGGTAAATCGTCAAGTCGGTCATATGTTGAGGACGAAGCTTTCTGATGCCGATGAGGGTGGAGTCGCTGCTGGTCTCGGAGCTCTAGATAGTCCTTATCTAGTGGACCTTTGAAATTTCTATGAATCGTTTATACCTGCATACATGAATATATTATTGTTGTTATATGTAGTTAGATTTTATTTTATTGATGAACAAATGCTATGTACATTTTGTTTTCGAATATTTTTGTCGGGACAGAGGATTTTATACTGCGTTAATAAAAGCTGAAGCGAAAAATGTGTTGTAAATTATTCATCGTTCCGTGCACTCCGCTGAGCGATTGGATTCCACGTCATATTCCTCTTACTGGGTTCGCTCTTATCCAACTTATCGAGCGGTCGGAGATGAGCTGCAGCCACTCTGTCGCTGAAACGCATATCAGGTGGTTTATTGACAACTACATATTAGCATATGTAGGTTTCATAACGAAAACTAACATATGTACATATGTATGTATTATACGATAGGATACCTGAATTCTTCGTAGGTTTTTGCCGTGCTGATGGCGTCGCACTTGACTGCGTTTACTTGCCAATACTTCTTGTCGTTGTCTATGGCCGTGCGCAGCTCCAATTTCAGCTGCTGCAAGTCGCTCATGTCTAGTGGTTTATCCATGGCGTTGGTGGTTTGCGTTTCTTTTGATGCGTTTCCGTGCCAACAATCAATATGTCAATGATTGGAACCCCATCAAAATGCGAAATATTCAATTAGTGGCGCATAGCAACCACTAATATGTACATATGTATGTATATTGCATAAATACAACATGCAATAATCATATTTATGATTGCATATTTATGTATATGATACTAATAAAAATTACGTATTTGGTGTAGAGCATATGGGGATCTAGTCTAGTTGTGAAGGTCTTCTTCACCACCAGTCCGCCATGTATTATAGACAGGTTCGTCTGTGTTCGGTATTAATACAGCTGTATGTTGAATATGGTATTTATTTGGTAGTAACACGTATACACAAGTATGATTAATTGTTGGTAAAAGTATGTCGTTCAGAGGTCTCTGGATATGGTAGAGTGTCGCTGGCTCGGCATTCGGCTATGTTCAGCAAGTCTCTGGATACGCCAGTGTGTTGCTGGCTCGTTGTTCGGCTATGTTCGGCAAGTCGCTGGATATGGTAGAGTGTCGCTGGCTCGGCATTCGGCTATGTTCAGCAAGTCTCTGGATACGCCAGTGTGATAGTTAAATATCAGATCTTTCCTCAATTTGACCTAAACATGAAAAAAGACAAAGATAGAAATTGTCTCAGATACATGCGTTCACTCTTCACTCGTACTCATCTTAGTTCATAATTTAATATTTATATACATACATACATACAAACATACATACATATGTATGTATGTGTAAGATCTGGTTGTCAGAATACAAAGGCGGTACAGTAAGTGAGACTCGATGGGCGGCTTAAAATATTGTTTACTCGCCACAACGATAGTGCTCGTCTTTAAGCGTCACACGTACAAGATGACAACTGTTCCATTCATCAACTCATGCATGCCAACTTAATCATTCATACATGCATTATTTTAGGCTATCCCAATACATAAATCCCACATATGTATTATGTATCGTTATTACGCAAAAAAATAAATGCAAAGTAAACGTGAAACCAAAGTCAGAGTCACTTGATTTTTTAACGATTCCAACTACAACGAAAAAGCCACGACTCCAAATCTGCACCTCTAGTATTGTTTGATTTTATTTCAACGCGAAAAAAGCTTTTTCTAATTTTGTTAGAATAAAAGTTTATACTTACAGATAATGAATATGTCGGACTTTTCATCGGTCTCAAAGTCTTCCATTTATTTGTTTTCGTGCTGAATGTTTCAACAGAATTCAAATAAATTGTACCATACCCACCAAATACATAAATGTCTTCTTTATAGACTACTGAGGTGTGATTATATCTACAATCATTCATGGAGGCAACTTTTTTCCAGCTGTTTTTAACGTAATCGTATCTGAAACAAAGCGGGAATGATCGATACTAAAGTTCTAAAAATAGTACTAAAATTTATAGCAAAATTCACTCACTCTTCTATGGAGTTTAAAGCACCGAATCCGCCAATTAAAAAGTTATTACATATTAAATACAAAAAGAGCCACTGAGTGCATTTCATCTAAATAAAATGTAAGTGTTTTGATCACTATTTTACATCATCATCATGTACAGCCACTCGCTATCCACTGCTGGATGAAAGCCATCCACTCGTCTCTGTTTTGCGCAACCCTCATCCATCTTTACCCTTTGCATTCTCTCTCGCTGGTACCATTCCAGCACTTCTTTTGTCCATTCTTCTAGCCACGCGGTCCTTTTACAAGGGTCTATTTATAATAATTCATTTTATAAATAAACTCTTGTCATACTTTTCTACGTTTCCTGCCTTTCCTCGTTATGCCGAGGATACAGCGTTCCATACTTCTCTGAGTGCATTGGACTTCATCGAAAATTGCGTATTTTTTATGTGAAACTCCTTCTCGGACAGTTGGATTTGATGTAAAGTATAGTCTTTATATAGCCTTAGCCCCTTCGTTCCACTCCCACTTTCTTGAGAACTATCTCACAAACCTTATCTGTTTCTTACCCGTTGCGTATGTAGATGAAAAATAATGAGAGGGAGTATAGGACAAATATTGCAGCCTTTGGAAAATTCTCAAGTTTGAATACTTCTGATCTAAATCGTCTTAAATTTCTAGGATCATATTTACATACGTATGTACACATGTACGTAAAAATAAAACATACAGACGTTATTATTAGATATAATTTAATGGATAAAAATCTTTCATTTATTGCTCGAAAGTCTTCAACATGTGCATATTGATTAAGACAATATGTATGTATGTAGTATGTAACTTTTAAATAACTTTGGTTCAAACGGCTTCGAAATAATTCAACATATGTGTGTGTATATTCACTCGATTATTTCACAGCCTTCATCTAATCTACATATGTACATGTCATACGAGTGTGTACATGTCATGTGTATACGCCGTGGGGACTATACGTATACGTATTTATTAATTGATCATTTCACAAAATGATCAGTTGTTGTTTTCAAAATAAACCACTACATTCATAATGTAGTGGATTTCTATTAATTTATCTGATGGTGACATTCAACGTGCTGGCGGCACTTTCTTCGATTTTTTTATGCAACCGGTTCACTTCTGCTTGCGTTAAAGTCCTTTCCATGTGACGGTACACGATACTGAAACACAAACTGGTTCGTTCAGTCTTCGGATGAATAAACGTGTCTTTCAGACGCACCTGAAATAAAAAAAAAAACACGTCACAGACTGTTAAGCTCGAAAATGTCGAGTGAGTTGAATTTGGGGTTTGCTTTGGGGTTTAAGAAACTTACTTGTTCGATTATATCGCCTCCAATGTCTCTAACCAGATCGTAAAAATCATTGTTTGAAAATTGGTCTTTCGTAAGTCTATTCGGTAGCCAAAACGACAAGTCGTTGATGCACTGAGGGTATACAGATACAGGTTTGTACTTGAGGATCCGGCCGGGATCTTCGGACTCGAATTGGCTGAGAAATCCAGAGTCGCGGCTCCAGAACAGTCGTATGTCGGGTATGTTGTAGAGCGCCATCGCCAGCCGTTCCAGACCCAAGCCGAAAGCGTACGCGATTGCGTTGGTCGATCCGGCTTCCAGGAGTATTTCATTTCGAACGATGCCACAGCCCAGCACTTCCATCCACTTGTCGTTGTAAAACACCTCCAGCTCCCAAGAGGGCTGAGTGAAGGGAAAGTAAGCGTCGACCCATCTGTAATCTATGTTCTCGCCGAACAAGTGTTTCACCATTCCGATGAGCGCGTGCTTCAGCTGGTACTCCATCACCTTGACGGCCTCCAAAGTGTGACACGGCTGCTTTGCAGACTCTATACACGTCTTCTGCAGTGCCAACTGCTCTTCTGACGCGCAGTAATCTTTCAGCTTGTAGGCGATCGGCTTGTAGTCGCGCTCGAAAATGTTCAAGTCCGATTGGTCAGGGAATAATTGCTCCTTGGTTTGAGATCGCAATGCGTCCATCTGCGAAATATTTACGAAAAAACATTTAAACCGTTCTGATTAATGATCAACACTCATTCATCCATTCTCAACCTCTCCACCACATTATTTCTACTTCCATACAAATACAATATCTAGGGTATCTCTCTTGTTCGTTTTCATATTGCTATTTCTAATTTTCACTTATGCGTTTCGATTCCTGTCTTTATTTGCACAAAATATGCAAAATTTTTCAAATACAATCTCTGTATTATTCTTAAATACAATAACGATTCATAGTTATTAACACACAGGATACCGTGCGTACAAATTTGTGCGTTTGAAAAACTTCCTTTGGCTACCGTGCGCACAAATTTGTGCGTTGCGTCACTTCTACTTCATATAAAGAAAAAACACGTTGAACCTCGTATTTCTTGTAATTTATTCATATCGGGGCTTAGTAAAAGATGTCGTTGGTGATATTTAACTAAAATAATTTAAAAAAAGTCGATATTGAAAAATCTAGAAGGTTAGAAACTGGACTATAGCAAATGTACCAAATATTTCTTTAAATTTACAAAATATTTCTTTGGTTATGCCGAAGATGTCTCAAATTTTATTTTATTTAACTAAAGCGTATAGGTTTGTAAAAATAATAGAACAGATCATCATCAACCTTCTCAGAGGTTCGAAACCAGCGAAAATTTCATTAGTGTATGAATTTCATATTGTGTTTAAATAACGTGTGTGTGTGTGTAAATAATAAAAATATGTAATACTATCAAAAACCATTAAGTGAGTTTATCGATAATATATTATAATATAAAGGAAACTTTTAAATAAATATTGTGTAAATATCTACCAATCAATCAAATGTGAATATCTAAATAAGGGGTGCAGTTTGCTGGGTGAATGCTTTTTTGTGTTTTTAGTTGAATAAATATGTTTGATTTTTTTTATATTCATGTTCTGAAGAAAATATCACCATTGTTTACTATGTGCCCTTTTATATTTCTTCGGTAATTTATTGCCTACACTTGACTCCTGGTTACTAACCACTGCACTAGGTAATAAACACATTTTGGGGGGACCTTTTTTTTTCTCACATCTGTTTTATGTTCCTCTTAGATTTTGCCGATGTCCTAAAATTCTCTCACTGATATTGTTATTTATGACGAAAGAGGATTAACCTTGTTCGATGTCGGCAATTCCAAAGCGCATATGGAATTGCATCTGACTGCATTGTATTTATAGGTTTCAAATAATGACATTTGTTGTTTTTGTTACACAAAGGTTCACTGCTGCTAGATTTTTTTTGTTTATTTATAAAATATGTATATTTGACATATTTATACACATTTTAATTATTTATTTTATTAGTACGCGACTCACAGTTTGACTTTTACTGATTTTACAATTACGAAATTTTAAGATAGTCCATACGAAACTGCATTTCAAATTTCACTTTTATACGTTTACTGGTAAAAGAGATATGACATTTTAAACAGTTACAGTTTTATGCAAAGATTAGCGCAAATTCTCCCCGCCGCACGCCTGTTTCTTTAGCAATATCCCTTGGTATCCTATGTGTTAATTGCTGACCTATTATATAATATGTACATACATACATAATGTTGTTTTAGTTTTGTTTACATGACTGTGATTTCGTGTTTTTATTAATATTTATTTTTTCATTCATGGTTTATCCATACAACGTCAGGTTATTGACATTGATTGTACAATATACATATTATTGTATACAAATTAATTATTTGGACATCGTTAATATTTTAAAGATTATTTATGAAGTGTGTTTTTACTTTTATTTCGTTTAGACTGATTCGTTGGATTACTGAATAGAATATTTATTAAGTTCGGTGTAATGTCACCGTTTGAGAATTTTTTTTTCTGTACGAGTTGTTAATTGTTGGCGTTATTTTTCGACGATTGGATATATTTTGAATATTATCATTAAAAATTACTCTATTGAAAAGAAATTGAAATTTAACTTTGTCGTAGATTGGCAAAAGTTCACAAAAAGAGAACAATCGATTTGGATACCTGTATAATTTGATAAATGAGCTTAACATGTACATATATACTTTTGCATATATCATATTCTCGTAGTGCTTTGTATAGTATAATAGAATTGAAAAGGGTATTTTAAATTGAATTTGATAAAATTTTGCAAGAGTTTGTCGATTATCGATGATGATATCTACATCAGGAGTAAATTTCTAGTTCCAAAATACTGTATGAAATAATTTGGAAAGTGGTCTCATCCATGCATTTCGTGGCAGCATTCTCTCACGTACATAATGTTTTGTTGTGAGTGGAGTGAGTGAGTGAGTGGAGATTGACCTGGTGGAATACGGGGTAGTGGGTGGCGTCGATCTCGTCCCTGCGGTAGACGTCGCCGACTACGATGAAGTTGTCGAGGCCGGAGCGGACGAGGTCGGCCTGGTGGGCGGTGGCGTGCGCGCGCAGCAGAAAACGCTCGTTCACGTAGAAGCAGTCGGCGGGCGCGCGGCTCGGATGACCCGGCCCGATCAGCAACGAGTCGAAGTTCTGCTCGACGGAGACCACGGGGTGCAGCCGTTCGAACACGGCGAACGTGGGCTGATGCTGATGCTGATGCTGATGCACTGCTCCGCCGTTCAAGTGGTCCAGGATGGCCGCGCGCACGAGCGAGAGCGGGTGCCGCGGCTGCAGGTGCAGGTGCAGGTTGCGATTCACGTGGCCGAGGATGCGTTCGCTCGTGTTGGTGAACGAGTCGGCGGGATATTCGCGACCCATCACCGACACCGACACCGACACCGACACCGACGCTTTTGTCGCCCCCCGACTCTTACCCGCGGCCTCCATCGCCTCCATCGCAAGCTTCGCGCAGCTCCACCGCATTATTACGGTCACACGGTTAACCCCTATAACCGAGCCTGTCGTTGAAGCTGTCAAAACAGAGCTGTCACCTCCACCCCCACCACTCGGTGTTGCCACTCGAAAAAATGACTTTATTTATGCAATAGCAGTGGCTAGAGATGTGCCGGCGGGAAAATTGGGCGACGGAAATTTTGGGAAAATTGGGGAAATTGAAAATAAATCTACATCAATCAGATTTTCAAATCGACACATTTTTAGATACCCGCATTGAGTCAACGCTGACAACATTGACAAATGCAACACTTGAATGAATCTAAACGTTTTCATGTAGTGGCAGTACTGTAAATTTCCGGTATATGTTCGAGCCGAATGCTTTACCCCTAAATAACCTGTTAGTTTTTATCGCTTGTTCGAAATACACGGTTTGCAAGTCTCGAAATTTGGAATCTCGGATATAAAGAGTTTCCATCCAAGGTAATAAATTCTTTTCAATATCGTTTGGGAAAATTCATATAAATAAAACTCATATTTTCATCTCATTAGAAAATGGTACGACCAAAATCAACAGTTTGGAATCACTTTAAAAGAATTCAGTGATAATCCAGAACAAGTGAGAAGTTTGCAGCTGTATGTATGTAGATATTATGAAACGAAATGTAACTTTCCAAATGCTACAAAAATGATAAATCATATATCTACGTGCGCTTAGTATCAAGAAAATAGAGAAAATATGTGAAACATAAAAGAGGTTTGTAAAAATTACGTAGTTGAGACATCACTTTTAACCGCTTAGCTGCCCAAAGCGCCTTAAGGCGCAAACAGCCGTATCTATTATACGCTCAGCGTGTCGGCTGGGGGTCTAAGCGGTTAATGGATACCGATGTTATTGACTTATGTAGATGCAATAGATCAGCCCACTACTTTTGAATCTTTATGTATTGCATCTACTACACGTTTACATTCACAAACGACCTTAATGTTTATTTATTTATTTATAGTTTTGGACCATTGTGTTACGAGGACCAATACGTGCAAAATTTCAACGCCATGATGAAACCCCAACAAGTGAACAAGTAGTTGAAGCAGCTCTCTTAGAGGATAGAAACAAAAGCTCAATATGTAGTGAGTCATGATAAAGGTCCTCAGGGATGACCGCAGTTCCTTTTGGGCAAAGGATCATCGTTGCTGACACTTAAAATTCATTCACTAACATAATATCAAGCATATTTGGACTAATGGGCGAACCAACCTGTACTAGGTCGCAATAGGCAATAACAACATTACATTTATTGCGAACATGAATATTAGCACTAGGCAAATATTTAAATCACCCATTATTAACAATATGTCACGTTCATTCATGAGATCATGTACATTCATCATATTCGCAAACAATAACTCATATACATACATACATCATCATTCGCAGCGGGCGGAATGTAAACCACACAAATACAAAATCAACTCTCACCCAGTCCAAGTCCTCACCAGAAGGAGTTTCGATGTTCTTCAACCTGACAGACCGCAACCAGACTCGAGAAGCAAATAACACTCCCCCACCACGTAACCATGTTTCAGTTAATGCCACTATATTATCACAAACACTATACATGACCTCATTAAACGCGGCCACCTTGGTCCTGAGACCGCGTACGTTTTGGTAATAAATTACCAATTTTCTCTGTCTGGCGCGTGAGTCTCTTTGTTGTAAGAAATGACTGTTTATCAGTCACAGTACCAGCCATCGGAGACAAAGAAGAAGAAGCCCCAACAGTCAACGCAGTCCGTGGAAGGCATCAAGCAACTGGCTCCAGAACATGCCTCCGCGAACGTGACGCTAGGGCGCAGGACATTCGATGACAAATCTTCAATAGCAGACAGAGAAATGGACAAAGAAGTGGAGGTGATAGTAGATTTAATAGATTTGGTTCCATCATTCCCATTACTTCTTCCCCGATCCCTGTATTTCCCGAAGTGGACACCATCAGGCCAAGAAGCTTATCGTCTAATGTCCAATAAAACAAAAAAATTGATAAAATTATTTTTTGTTGTTTATATGTTTAAATGTCGATTTCTAATGCATACTAGAGTCCTTCGTCTCACTTCCGTAATGATAATTTTGGGTTTTATCTCTTCTTCAGGGTTTTTAAATATTTTTATATTTTTCTGATTATCTGTTATTTTGTAATTACTTGTTTTACGTAAATGATCTCCTTAGCCCGTACTCAGACGAAAATTTGTAAAATTGCCAAACCTTTGCCGATGCAAATATCCGAAAAACAATTATTGTAGTTTTCTTCAGACTTTTAAACTTCAGTATGCTGGACAACCATCATGTTTTAAGATGATTGGTTTTTCCGAGTCCAGAATTGGTACCTCGTCAAAAACTGGAGTGTGTGGAACCGAAATGTCTTGTACGAAAAACAATTATTTTCCAAACGTCAAAATACAGAAAACTTTGAGATAAATTCAATAAAAACATCTTTTGTTGACAGTGAGAAGTTTGTGGTAAAGCTGATTGATAAATAGTGATAAATAGGTTAAAGGCTACTTAATATACTTCAATATAAGTCAATGTAAAATACGATTGTGCGAATTAGTTAACACGAGGCGATCATTCGAATGAAATGTCCATACGTACCCATTTTCGCATATACATATAGTATTAATAATTACTTGGTAGAATTAATTGTATTACCATGAAGACTATTTTTTTATATATAACTTGTGCCATGTACTGGATAATAATGCATGGGGCTAGTGCACGTAAGTTTGATACTTAATATACTTGGATAAGTATAAATATGTACATATTATACACATAGATACTTAAGATTTATGTATAAAACGGAATTGGCGTTTGTTGCAGAGCAAAGTTGCAACACACCGAAAAATCGTTCAGGTTCCTGCGTCGATGTTGATACTTGTCCCATGATTCAGAGCATTCTGTCCAATAGCAGAAGATCTAGGAACGATAGCATATTATTGAGAGATTCATCATGCGGCTATGTAAACGGCAAATCGAGAGTATGCTGTGAATCACCTTCTAATAGTGCTAGCAATTGCACCAAACGGGACGAAACGGGAATCTGCATCAGGGGCAGTGATCTGTTGCCTCCGAGACCGAACTGTGGAAGAGAAGCCAGAGTGTACAGGGTTGCGCAATTAGTGGATGGAGAAAGTGAAATCGATCAGTTTCCCTGGTTAGCTGTCATCGAGTACAAGCATGAGAATTCAAAAGACCCCAAAAGTTATTACATGTGTTCAGCCGCACTGATTAGCTCACGATACGTTCTCACTGTTGCGCAATGTTTTTATTCATTTAACTTGAGAAGAAAAGTGCCGTAAGTTATATATGTATGTATGTATGTATTTAAAATCATGTGATTTCCCGAAAACGAACTATTAATTAATGCCACTATGCCCGCCGAAAAAGGTGGGCATAAGCAACGGTCAATACACGATTTTATGGAGAGTGTGCTACTTTTTCATGTAGCAGGGATGGGCATGAAAAAGTAGCACAGGGCGGCGGTCAAGTTTCTATTGCCTACAAAAAATGGCCCAATAACACTGAGCAATAAAAAAATTACCGGAGCGGAAACTTTTCAATCTTTACTAAGTTTGAAATACTTGATTCGAATATGACAATGATTTTTGTTAGATTTCTTTCGTTTAAGAGATATGAGCGTTTAAAAATATATGCAATTTTTACAGATTTTTTGGCTTTTGCAGTCTTTAATTCAAGTCAGATGTTTTTCTATTGTCTGTGGCTTTTTAATTGCTTTGAAATACTTGTTATTAATTATCTAGCGAATTTCAAAAGTCAAAAATATAAATAATTCATCTCACTTGCTTACACTCGCTAGCTCTCGCTTTCGAGCAATGAGTGATTTATGAACCCTTATAAACGTGGTAAAATGAAAAATTAGCTAGATTAGCTCATAGTATTACGGATAAAAGTGCATAAGAAAATATATATTTTTGAATTATAAGTACTATTAAAGCCATTAAAAATCACAATCAATAGAAAATATATCAAACTATTGATTCCAATGTTCGATTTTGGCACAGCAATACTACTTGTAAAAATTGCAAATATTTTTAAACGATAGTAAGCCAATAGAAATATTGCCATATTCGAATTCAGTGTGTCCAACTTAGTAAAGATTAATTAGTCTCCGCTCCGGTAAGTGAAAAAACGTGATTTTTTGTTGCTCAGTGTAATCGAATCAGGCTCTACCAATTTCACATGGATATAAAGATTTATCTTGATGATTTTATATCTCAATACTTATTCGTTTTAACTTTTAAGAAAAAATGTGGTGCTCGGTGAATACGATTTTACTACTGGAAAAGATTGCAATGCAAACCGAAAGTGCAACGATGGACCTTTGAAAATATCCATTGAAAAGATAATATCACACCCAAATTTCAATTTTGGTGTTATGAAAAATGACATTGCTCTAGTGAGAATGGAAAGAGACGTTGAATTCACAGGTACTATAATACATATAATATAATATTTAAGAAATAAGGATAGCCAGTAATGAATAAGTATTTACATAAACACAGACATAACATATATAATATATAAATCTTTCAGATTATATCAGGCCAATTTGCTTGCCACAAATGAATATTCTCGAGAACTTTCCCGAGAGTTCGACACATTTTATAATATCTGGTTGGAATTTGATGATTAATAACGTATCTAAAATAACTGCCACACGAAAACAGCATTTGCAAGTTCCAATCAAGAAACGATCCGACTGCCAGAAGATTTATAGTGAAATAATGTTTACATTATTGGATGAGCATGTGTGTGCCGGGGGAGAACTTGGCAAATCTCCATGCAAAGGAGACTCTGGGATTCCTCTCATAAGTTTCAGGAACGATCAATACGAACTAATCGGGATATTGAGTTTTGGTCCAACACATTGCGGAATCCAAGTACCTAATTTGTATACAAATGTATTTTCTTACATCGACTGGATTAGGGAAAATATTGAAAAGTAAACCTGTTTTAATAATTATTTTGGTTTTTCATTTATACATATGTATATACTAAGTATATACATATGTACATACATATGTAAGTATGAAGTTTATCAAACTTAATATGCTTTCTCAATTGGTGCAACAGTATGTAAAATTTATAACTTTGCGATGTATATTATAAATCGCAAAGCCATCCAACAGTTATTAACAGAAATTATTGGTAATTGGATTATTGCGCACATTGCGATCGCCCAAAAGACAATTTTTGCCATGAAAATCGCGAATACGGAATATTTGGCACTCGAGTTATTGTTAGTAGGATGGACTTTTCGGCTGCCAGATGTTCCATTATAGAGATTTTTGTGTTCATTTTTTGCGAGCACTTTGTGGGCAATAATTACTGAATCTGCGGATTCAATCACGGGCGGACGAGGTGGCCGTCTAGCATTTTGATGGTTTTATAGGACAGGAGGTTATGTTGTGACCGTAACCCGGCCTATGGAAACTCGTTGTAGATAACGGAGGGAATTTATTTTCTTCAGTATACAAGTTTATTGTCAGTACAGAAAATTCACGTGGAAGTGGGCTACTATCGAAGTGGGCTAGTTGCCTGCTTCAGGGGAATGCCTGACTGGACTGATGTCTGTGGCTGCTGTACTGGTTTATATATGGGCACGGTGATGTCATCTTGTTCTCGGGGATTCCTCCGGGTTCAAGGGTATCCTTTGTGTGGGTGTGCCACAAGGTTGCTTGATGGGTATTCATCTAGAGCGAGTCGAATCGCCTTTATCGGTGGTCTGGATATGGGTGAGGTGATGTCATCTCGTTCTTGAAGATTCTTCCAGACTCAAGGGTATCCTTTGTGTGGCTGTGCTTCAAGGTTGCTTGATGATTGTTTATCTGGAGCGAATCGAATCGACTTTATGGGTAAGCTGGACGAAGTATTTCGGTTGTTCCCTTGAACTCAAGGTTTGTTTATCTGGAGTGAACCGAATTGCCTTTATGGGTATGTTGGACGAAGTATTTCAGTTGTTCCCTTGAACTCAAGGTTTGCTTATCTGGAGCGAATAGATGATTGCTCGTACAAGCTGTATTGTATTCCTACAGTTTTTTATACTTTTTCTATAGTTCAATACTACATCATGAAAGTTGACTCACTTTCCTTAAGCAACAATGTGTTCATTACTTTACTAAATTTGGGTGTTCTTTCTTAATGATTTATGATTTCAGTTCGGTGATTACTGGTCACAAAGTCACTAAAATCTCTATAACGGAACATCTGGCAGCCGAAAAGTCCATCATACTAACGAGAACTTGAGTGCCAAATATTGTGTATTCGCGATTTTCATGGCAAAAATTGTCTTTGTGACCACTACAATGTGACGAATAGTCCAATTACCATGATTTCCTCTAATCTCGGCGAGGATAGTAAAAACTCAATGGGGTATTTGAGCGTACACGTTCTTTCATATATATGTATATTACGTATGTGCACGCTTAAACAAACCGTGTAAAATATTTCTGAGAATATGTACGAATACTGGAAACCGTTGATTTTAATCAATCTTAATCAGATATTCGTTCTGAAGGTTGCGTTTTTACAAAGTTGTGTATTTTCTATTGTCTCAAAAACAAGAGAGCAAAAAAAATTTTGACAATAGTAAACCATTGCTAATAGTGCGTAATAATCCAATTACCAAATCCGCCACTGGTGGAATCTTTGATTCCCATGAAATTAATATATGGTCGAAAGTCGAGATGTTTAGTTCTTTTTGTTAAACGTCACTGTCAGTCAGTTTTTGGAGCTGCGCTGTTATGAAATACATCGGCGATATATTATGTAGGTTAGATTTCATACATACGTATGTTAGGTTAGATTTCCTCTCTTGACTTATTTTATTTATCATGTTTTTGGTGTCGTCGCCTCTTTCAGAATAAATAGAATATGCCACAATTAGCTGTAAGAATAGCAGCTTTGGGGAGCGTTGCTCTCGGAGGCTATTTCGTTGGAGCAAATATCGAGAAAAGAAGACTTTTGGATATTTTACAAAATGCATTACACACTGATCGACTGGTATTGGAAAGCGTTCTCGATAAGAGGAAACCTGCAGAAATATTCGAAAAGCTGTCTTTCGGGAAGGTGTCTGCGGCCACTCCCATGTCTGTCAGCGATTCGATAGCCACTGGCCCTGCCAGAGTAAATTACTTCATTTCCCGTTGTTGTCAATTCATTCAAAAATCATTACCAGCCGACACCAATATCACCGATTGCAATTTCAGGTCTCTCAAATAATGAAATACGGATTTCCGGGCCTCGACAATGTACGATCGTTTGACAATTATGTTTTATCGTACGATCGAAGAAATCGAGTAGCTCACTGGGTCTTCGAACATCTCACAAAGCAATCTGTAAAATCAAATGATCAGATCAATAGGTCCAAATGTGAATTCAGGCCAGATCAAAGCGTGCACACCTTCTTCAGGTGATTAAAAAAAAAAATAATTGCACGTAAATGTTCACAAGTAAAATGTTCGTCATTTTGTAGATCAGATAATTCAGATTATAAAGGGTCTGGATTCGACCGTGGCCACTTGGCAGCAGCTGGAAACCATCGGCTTTCTCAAAACCATGTCGATCAAACCTTCTTTTTAAGCAACATGGCACCGCAGGTTGTGTTTTTAATTCATATTTTCAGATATGGGAATACCCGACGTAAGAATAACTCGATCGTCTTGTAATCTTTTTAGGTTGGAAAAGGCTTCAATCGAAATTCCTGGAATAATCTCGAGAAATATGTACGAAAACTGACAAATACGTACGTCAATGTGTACTGCTGCACTGGACCATTATATCTTCCCAAGTAGAAACAATGCAAATAATAATACATATATGTATGTATGTGTACTGGTTGGATTTATTAAATGAAAATAATGTATGTTCAAGGAAAGAAGGCGACGGAAAAATGTATACTAGATATCAAACGATAGGAGCGAATTCGGTGGCAGTTCCCACACATTTTTACAAAGTGATAGTCGGTGAATCGCCAGATGGAAACCTTGATTTAGAATGTTTCTGCATGCCCAATCAAGTGATACCCGACGACGTGCCGATTACTTCGTTTCAGGTGACGACTTTCAATTCACATATGTATGTACATGCTACATATGTATGTGCATACATATTGTATTTAATTGTGTGTAAAATATATTTTCAGGTTCCTCCTGAGAGTATAGAGCGTGCGGCTGGTCTTCTTTTCTTCGAGAGAATACCTCGACGGCAATTTTCTAAAATCAACGGAAGAAAACAATAGACAGTGCAAAATGCATACATATGTATGTCTATTTTGACAAACTAATTTCGATGCAATTATTTTTGATTTTTGTTTTACATATACATATGTATGTATGTACAGTTGTTTGCAATTTAGGATATTAGGTTGTTATATGTTGAAAATAAAGCTACATGCGTACATACGTATATGTATATTTATATTGAATGTCTGGATGTTTCGTTTCAATTATTGTAAAATAAAACGTAAAAAAAAGTTTATTTATCTCAATCCCCAAATTTCCATGGATGTCATTGGAATCCAACTCTGCTCAAAGCCAATGACTATGTATTGTAGATGTGCTAATCTAATATATAATTTCGAAAGTGACTTTTTTGAGTGAAGGTTTATTGAGAACATCGAAAACAAATCAAAGTTCGATTCCGTTTCCTGAGTACTCGTTTCGTCAGTTACCTTTTTCAGTGTTTAAGCGGTTTATAGTATCTAATATGAAAGTATCGGAACTGGTGGCGAAAAGGCAAATCTCAGCGCCAGACTGGTGTTTTGACAGCCAATATTTGCATTAACATACATATAATCTTTCATTTCAGCCTTTGTTCAATTTATGACCGAGTGTTGTTGTTAGTGTGCTCAAAAAAATTATACTAAGCCACAAAAACATTCAGATTTTAGCCACATACGTATGTGTATGTATCACAATAAATTTAGGCTTATCATTCATGTTTTTATTCTTCAATAGCCAATTAAAAGGTTATAAAGGTCAAAATAAAACGCCAAGATACTTAACAAGATGAATAGTTTCTATGGCATATTTTTCTTCTTGACAATAACCTATGCAGTATCTAATAGAGGTAAGTGGTTTCACACTTTTACCGATTAGATTTGTTGACATATCTTATCATACTTTTTATTTTCACGTACATATTATGTATGTACGAATAAATATTATCTTTTGCACATTTTATTGTTTTGGACGTTTATTAGTCGATTAGATTCTTTTTACGAAAATAAAAGTTGATAAGTATGAAAGAAAAAGTAATGAAGTAAGAGTTTTGCAACAGAAGAAGCCTGCAACACCCCGATAAACCGTCCAGGGCTGTGCATCGACGTCGACAACTGTCTGCCCATTCAGAGTATTTTAGATAATGTCAGACGAACTAGAAACGACACCATATATCTTAGAGATTCGGCGTGCGGCTACAACGTGGATGTTAGGAAGTTGAAAGTGTGCTGCGAGAGCGCCACCTCGGAGAGCACCACCAATTGTACCACTCCCAATGCGGAAGCGGGAATCTGCATCAGTCTGTTAGACTGCCCCACTTTGTTGAGGTTTTCCAACGCGGGAAATAGACTGGCGCAAGAGAATAGGACGCTGTTGACGAAATCTGCCTGTTCGGGCAATCATCCCTTTAGCGTGTGCTGCTCTGATAATACAATCCAAAGGACCGTGGCTTCGGATATGAGCACTCTTCTACCTTCGAGGCAAAATTGCGGACGAGAGGCCAGCGTTCATAAGGCTAATGAAGTAAAAGACGGAGAGAGTGCAATCGATCAATTTCCATGGTTGGCTGCGATCGAGTACAAAGACGACGATCGTGACAAAAGTTTTTATTTGTGTTCGGCCACTCTGATCACTTTGCGATATGTTCTCGCCCCAGCTCAATGTTTCCACAGAAAGAACATTCGAAACAAAGTTCCGTATGTATTGTATTGTAAGATTCGAGGCCAAAACATATGTATGCATACTCCATTATCATTTCTATTACTTATGCTGGCTGAGTTATCTCAAATTTTAAAGAAATCATCACAATAACCACATTGATTTTGATTGTTTTAGTAAAAATGTGGTGCTCGGCGTATATGACTTGACTGCTGAAATACACTGCAGTGCAAATGGAATCTGCACTGAATCAACGTCTTTGAAAATAAGTATCGAAGAAATATTATTGCATCCGAACTTTAATGCTGATATTGAAAGAAATGACATTGCTCTCGTAAGAATGGATCGAGATGTTGAATTTACAGGTACACACACACACACACACACCATACTTAAAATATTGACTAAATCAATAAGTTAAAAAATGAAATTTCAGACTTCATTCGACCACTGTGTTTACCGCAAATGAACATTTTTGAAAATGCACCAAATATTCCGGTGAATTTAATTATATCTGGATGGCATCTGTATTTCGATGATATTGAAAGGCGCAGCAATGGTACAAAAAAATTGAACCTGCGCGTACCAGCTGTCGAGAAGAGCGAATGTCAAGTGTTCTACGATGAACACAACTTTCAATTGATGGAAGAGCACATTTGTGCTGGCGGAATAGTCGGCAGATCTTCTGGCAACGGAGACTCTGGTATTCCCCTGATGCGATTTAGGAACGATCAATACGAATTTATTGGATTTCTCAGTTACGGAGCAAAACGCTCCGGCTCCTCAATACCAGATTTATATACGAACGTTTTTGTTTACATTGATTGGATAAGGAACAATATTAGGAAGTAAAATACTTACATATGTATGTATAATATTATGCTAATAAAATGTAAAATTTAATATCATAGTAGTTTAGTTATTTAAATCCACTACTAATTAATTAATACCCATGTTGCAGGCTATCCAAGCCAAGAGTGTCTGTCAATATCTGCCACTGAACAATGTCTTATTTTCTCGTTGTAAATTTACGACTTACCGCACCAGATGACACCTACCCCAATAACGCCACTGTTTTGTTTTAAAATAAGCAAGATCTAGTGATATGGGACTATAGTATGTGTGTACATACTTGAAAGTCGTATGTAGTCGCTGTGCGCCGTTTTTCATTCTAATTCATTTCAATTGAATGTAAAAGTTTTTTTTCCGAATTATTGTATGTAATTTATATTTTTATTTCAAAAACTAAGCCCAATAAAAATACATCCGATACTAAAAAATTAACAGATAAAATAAAAAATATCAAGATCGAAAACCAACCCTTATAAATGTAGTAAAAAATCAATAGAAAAAGCATCCGACTATTGATTGGAATACTCACTTATGGCACAGCAATACTAGATTTTGAATTAATGACTGCAAAAGCCAAAAATATTGTCATATTCGAATTCAGTGGGTCAAATTTACTTGAGCAATATCGACAAGTTTCAGCTACGGTAATTTTTTTTATTGCTTAGGGTAATTTACGATTCGATATTCGAAATAATCCAACACTGTATATATTTGAAAGAGTAAATAAAACAATTTGACAATTAAATTTTTTCTTATTTTGATTCTGAGATTGTACAAATCAAATTTATACACAATAAGTAAATTATCAATGAGTAGAAACAAAGACGGCTACAAAAGTATATATGTATATATTAAAAAAAATAAAAACAACACTTAATATTAAATATGTACCAGTAAAAATAATTGTATAATAATATTATAATATAGAAAAGCTAAATAGATAAAAAATATCAAAGAAGAAATATATTACTTTAATAATTTTATTATAACTTATGAATGTTCTTACAGTAAAATAAAAAAGCTAGGCTCTCTCAAGATAATAAAATTGCAAATGTTTTCAATTCATACTTATTCTAATTATATATTTTGCATATACATATGTATGTATATAATATATTTTAACGAATTAGTGGGCAATGAAGATACCAATACATAACATGTATGTATATATGTATATGCCAACCATACAGTAATTTATAAGTAGAATTTTTAACCCACCACCAGTTTGTTTGTGTCAAATTTTCATAAGAGCGCACTTCTTCCTATTCGAATTTAAGATTGAATGATATGTACGTATGTATGTACATGTGTAATTTCTCACTTACATTATATGTACATACATACATACATACATACGGTTGTGTGTGTGTGTGTGTGTGTGTGTGTGTGTGTGTGTACGCACGTATACATCTATTATACATATAAATAAATCGAATACAATTTTAGAATTCACAACAGAATTAACAATGGTTAAAATTTTTCTTTGCATCAGTCAAATATTCAAATGGAAGTTGCCTTAAACTTACTATCATATATGTATGTATACGCATCGAGTGGTACATATTACATTGTATAATATGTATGTACAATATAATATCAAAATTTTGCAAAAAATTAAAAATCATGTATAATATTAAACCGAAGAAGAAGAATTTATATGTATTTATAATTAAAAGATTGAAAGCGGCAGGGAAGCCAGCGTCCACATTGAACATAGCAAATTTCAATAATGAAATTATGCGCACACAAATGCAAATTCTCCCCACACAATCATATGTATTTATTATACGCTATGTTTTTCTTCTATCCACCTACTGAAAGCTACACCTAGCTCAAGCCGTCCGTCCGTCCGTACGTGTATGCTATAAACCTTTGAATAGCCGGGAATATAATTTCAAATATAGCCGCTTGATTAAAAACTATGGCACTAATTTTGTGTGTGACTTATTTCAAACATTATAATAATATAAACCGACAAATAAATAAGAGGCGAAATTCCTCCGACTTTGTTTAAGTTTGATTGTAAGTCGCAAATAATTGCAATGTGCTGGATGGAGAAAAGAAATAATAATTCTAATTGATCCCGTTAACGAATATGTATTTTGATTGGTGAACCAAAAACAGTTTGTTGTGTATACATATATGTATATCGGTGCCGCATTCTAATGTGCTCTTCTCCTTATCCAAATACATACAATGTATATACGTATGTACATGTTTACATTGACAAACATTTAAATTTCTATAAATGTACATTTTCAAATAAGACACTGAAATCTAAACCGGAAACAGTAACTGTAACAGTGAATATAGTGATACTCGTAATTATTAGTAAATGCATTTTTTTCTCGTTTAACATAATCTACATATCCATTCATAATAATAAAGTTCTACATAAAATCTGTTTATTTATTTACAATAATCTATATCTTCACAAATGTACTATGTATGTATGTATGCATGAACTTTTCCTCGATTCATTGTATCAACATATGCGCATATATATGTATTATAATAATATAATCAATAACTATTCGAGATATACATATAATTTTGTCACCTTGAATAAAAAATAGCTTAAAAATAATAATGGACAAAAACAACGATTAAATATGGACAGAATAGAAAAATACAAATCATTAAAAAAATATATGATGTATACATATATACATATGGTAAATATTGAAAATCTCTTAACAAAAAATATAATAATGAGTGCAAATACAAAACAAAATGTCAAGATAAATAATTTCGATTGATTTGTAAACAAAAAATCAGTCATAAAAATAAATGCAAATATGAAAAATTAAAAATAACAGAAAATTAGCTTTAAGCTGGCCGACAAATACAACAATAGTAAGCGATAAGGAATAAATATAGATATTGTGTTGTACGTAGAAGTTACATTACAGTGAACACATTGTCTCATTCAATTCGAACAACTGAAAAATAGAAAAGCAAATCAATACCATTAATGTCCATACCACTGGGTATGTACATACATATGTACGTATTATTTTACACGTAACATTACCCAATATTGATAGACCGTACGGAACTACTGTTGTGGGCTTTGTTGCTGGATTTCAATCTTTTCGACTGTCATGTCTGGATTCATGGCCGTGGCTTCCTATAAACAAATATAACGGATCAGGTTAAGTTAGTAATTCGACTCGGTGATAGATACAAATTGCAACGCGAGTCGCTGTCATCTGTCGACCTGTATGGCTTCAGCGAGAGCTCTGTCGTGATCGATCGGATCGCCGTCAGATTGTATTGTGATCTTTTGCTCGACGCGAGTTTCAACTACGCCATCACGTTCTGTCTTGTACTGAAAACCGAAAATGTAAAACTTACTGTAACACCATATATATTCCTATAACAGCATAAAATATATGTATACTATATACAAAATATAATACCGTGATCGTCTCGACTGTTCTTGTTTTGGAGCTGATGGTCTGTGACGACACTATTTCTCCTTGTGGGTGAGAGTCATCATGCACTGATTCACCTCCCATCTGCAGAAGAAGGCAAAATTTACTCAATGAACATTTGAGCATAGGGTGTACATTAAATTATGCAGATTATGTAGTACTAACGATTCTGGTTCCGGAGGTGAGCAGAGTAGCGAAAGGTGGTTCTCCTGTACCATGAGCGCCTGCTTGATACACTACACTCTCCGTCTTCACAATGCCATCGGAATCCTTAAATGAGAAATACAATGTTTGGCTAATTCCCGGCTGAACTTTTTAAATAATCAATCAATGCTTAAGTGTCGTGGAAATATGTAATACTGTAATAGAATAACTTTAACAAAACTTATAAAATATCACACGAATATTGGATGCAAATACATGTAATGTTTCTAGTAACTTCTAAACTACGATGAAAATATGTATGTACATATCATACATAAATATAATATTAAACACATTCATTCACAATCAGAGAGATAATGATATTACATATGTAGGTATAACCAACCATGCATAAATGCATATAAATTATTGAAGATGTAATACGTACCGAGCGATTTACTCTCACAAATGTGTTTCTCGCAAACGTAATTGCAGTACTGAAATGAAACCACTTACCCCAAATTGAGCACGATAATTCTCGTAATGGGTGCCATCGTCGTCAAAGTCTATAGGCGTTCCAGAATCTCCGCTGCTGTCCGATCCAACGGAACCTCGACGAGCAAACTTCAAAACCAAGTGTGCAGGCATCGGCATTATTGTCGTAAACGAGTTTTGCAGGATGCAGTTAATACATTCATGGAAGGCGATGATTGAGAAAATTATAAGAAATAAGTTAATAAAAAAACAACAACAACACTGATGTCGTGGAAAAAGTACTTGTATTGTACGTGTATTTTTCAAAAAGTTCCCAAAAGATTTAAATTAAAATATCAGTCGAAAATACTATGTAATATTTATATATTATATTTACATGTCAGTTTGAAATTACATAGATTAGCAATAGAGGGCATTCTAAGAGGCAAAAACTACAATACATTAATTCACTTCACTACACAGTGTGTAAAGAACACAGATTTTTACCAAAAGGGTGGGGACATACTTAAAAATTTTGTAAAAATAAAATCGATCTTTAATTCACGCAAAACAATACAATACAATATGTAAAATACTTGGACCATTTCATCAAGCAAAAATAAAAAGCTCATTAGAAAATGAAAAGCAAAAAAATCATAAGCTCAAGATGAATTTGTCAGCTTTTTATTCATTTTTGTGAAAACAAAAAAAAATGTAGTCTGCGCAACATGTACCTGATCTCCAGTCAAAACTGTCGTTTTTACTTCTTGAGTAACCACTCTTTGCTCCTGACGAGTGGCAGACGACGTCATCGAATGAGCTACGGTTTTTTCTTCGAGCTGCTGCGTGCGAGCATTGGTTCCTAGATCTTCGTGAGTGGTGGCCGTACGAGTTGTCACGGCTCTCGCCGTCACATATGGCGATTTTCCGGTGGAATCAAGAGGCGGGTCCAAACTTTCAGCCTGGCCCACATTTCGATTTTTAAGCAATAAATAACAAAGAAAGAAAAAAAAAACACATTTTAACACATGCGAATGGAAATTCCAGTTAAATCTACTCTACTCTACAGTAGAATCATACAACGATTATTTAGCTTTTAGTTGAATGGAATGGAATGGAAATACATACGAGACACGTGCAGCAATTTTCAATTTTTAGACACGCACACGCACTCTCAATAGCAATACAAAAGCGATGCAATACTTTTATTATTCAGTCAGTATTAAAAACAAAAAGATCTTTAGTTCTCACAATAATAATTACCAACAAACCATTTACTACGTATGTATGTAAATAGAAGTTGTGGGATTAAACGAAATAAGGGAAAAAAGTAAAAAAGTAAAAAAAAGAAACTAAACTAAAGGGGAATAAAAAAGTGTTAAGTAAACACACCTTATTAGTTTGCGTGGAGAAAGTGACTTCTCCGGTACCTAAATTCTCTACTTCCTCCTCAACATTGTGTGTGACGCCGTCTTCGTTCTTAGTCAGCACTTGCTTGGTGGTGGTCTTAACGACGACGGGCGTCGATACGTTCACCGTTTTTCCTTTAATTCTCTGTGAAACAGGGATTTTGGAGGTGGGGGTGGTCGAGGAGGTCGTTCTGATCTGTTCCGTAATGAAAGTCTTCGTTTCGTTGTCGTCCAAGTCGTGGTGTGTTGGAGTCTGGCGAGGCGGTGTATCGCCTTTGCCGAAAGTTGAAAACTTGGTTGTGTTTATTTTTTGAATGTCAAAAGTGGCGGGAATGTCTTGAGTTTCCTTCTCGATCACGTAGTTGCGGCTCTTGTCGTCAAAGTGCGTGGGGTCGATCTGGGAGTAGTGGAGGATGAGCTGGCCGGTGACGGGGTCTCTGACAGCGGTGCTGGGTTCTATGTCGCCAGTGTCGGGGTCGATGTCGCCGTACTCCGTCTTCACTCTTCCCGTGACGGGATCGATCTTGCCCGAGAGCGAAACCGTTTGGGTGATGGTCGTCCGCGCTCCCATCAATCTCGGGTCGTCGGGGTCTACTTCGATCGTTTCGCCGGTGATGGGATCGACCATTTGATAGACATACACCGTCTTTGAGATGATGTTATAGATCCTGCCCGTCGTCTCGTCGATGGAACAATCCTTGGGGTCGATTTCTTTGATCTTTCCGTTGTTGTCCTTTTGCGTGATAACAAACACTCGGATGATGATCAATCTGCCAGTGCGAGGATCTATTTTGCCCACTTTGGTGTAAATTTCTCCAGTGGCTGGATCGATTTGAGACGCGGAATATAAAGGCTCATTGTTTTCGTCGGTTTGACCCGTAGCCGAATAAATTTGTCCAGTTTGAGGATCAATTTTGGTGACGTTCGGATTTATCTCAGTTTGTTTGACGACCGTACCGGTCTTGGGATCCAAATAGCCGTAAATGGTTGTGACGTAGCCAGTCTTGGGATCGATCAGTCCCGTGGAATAAACCGTCTCACCCGATGCATCCTTCGCTCCAGGAGTCCATATCTGATTGGTTTTCGGATCGACTTTGATATTTTTAGGTTCGTGAGAGATAATAGATTTACCGGTGATGGGGTCAACTTTACTTTGAACGATGCGTACAGAGATCAGCCTTCCGATGTCTTTGTCCGGTTTGCCCGATTTCGGATTGATTTGGCCGCTCTTGATCAGAATTTGACCTGTGACGGGGTCGACCTTGATTTCTTTCGTATCAAACTTTCCAGTTTTGGAGTCGACGTATGTGATCGTTCCTTTGAGTAGATCGATCTGTCCATATTTGGTGTCGATCTTGTTATTTTCGTGGTTCAATTGACCGGTCGAGCATTCAATGTGGCTGTTTTTCGGATCGATCGTGCCCTTCTTCGAGTCCACCTTCCCCACAATAGTAGTCAGTTCGACGATCGGATCTATCATGTTACCGATCGAAATGAGTTGACCGAGATTCGGATCGGATTTTCCCGTTTTAGGATCTATCGCGCCGGTGATCAACAGTTGGCCAGTAGTTTCATCGACGTGCACGGGTTTGGTTTCTTGTTTCTTGGATGCGAGATCGGGAACAAATAAAATACCGCTCGTTGGATCAATCAAACCGTATTTGGTGGATATGTGACCCGTGCCAACGTCCACCACCCCTTTAGAATGCTCAATTTGACCATTGGCAGTATCCAGCTTGCCAGTGTCAGGATCTATCTTAGCCGTAATGGTGGTGACTTTCACGACTGGGTCGTCTTGCGTCGCGATGCTTATTATGTGACCCAGGTTGGGGTCGATTTTACCGGTTTTCGGGTCGATAACTCCCGAGTCTATGATAATTTGACCAGTTTTTGGTTCCAAGTGTCCTTCTTTGGTGACTTTCTGACCTGAAGACGGGTTGGTTAGCGTAACTTCACCAGTCTTCGAATTTACCACACCATATTTGGTCTCCACGAGCCCGGTGTTGGGATCGAGAACACCGGTCGAATGTTCAATTTCCGAGTTGTTCAGATCCGGTTTCTTGGTCTTGGGGTCTAATCGAGTTATTATGACCATTATCTTGACAATTTTGGCTTTGGCAGGCTCTTTTGCTGCAGCGGTGGGAGAGGCGGTCGTGTCGACAGCCACAGGAGTGGCGCCGGCCAATTTGGGGATTTGCGAAGGTCTCTCGGGGGAATGCTTCTTCGGCGAGGATGGAACCGTCGGCGACGCGATGGGTATTGCAGTGGCAGTGGGCGACTGCACCTTCACGGGACTCGGAGCCGGTGAAGTCGCTTGAGAGGACTTTGCTTGAGAGACGGGCGCTTCGGCCACGTTCACCGCGAGAGTTTGGATCGTGTTTGGATCCTCTTTTCCGGTTTTAGGATCGATCATGCAGTATGTGATTACGATTCGTCCGTTTTCGTCGGTTTTTCCCTTTTTAACGACTTGCTTACCCGTTTTAGGATCGGTTACGGTTATTTCGGAAGAATTGGCATCGATGATTCCTTGTTGACATATGATTTGGCCCGTTTCTGGGATCAAAACGCCCGAGCCTTCGAAAGTGGTGGCGGGTGATTCGGTTTGCTTTGTTTTCGGATCGATTTTGGACGTGGAAGTAGTAACCCGCACAATAGGTTGATTTTCATTCGCCAACAGCATGTACATAGCAAGGGAGGAATCGCTCTTTCCAGTTTTGGGATCAATCACACCGTGAGTGATAGAAATTTGTCCGGTGACAGGATCAACGTGACATTTTTTCGATTCTTGCTTGCCAGATTTAGGATCGGTCGTAATTATGTGATCAGTTTCGGGCTCGACCACTCCGTATTTCGTGAGTATATGTCCATTTGAATGTTGAATAGCGGGAGTTATCTCTTCGGTGAGGGTGGCATTGTCCAACTGTTTCGTCTTCGGATCAACTCTGACGGTGATCGTCACGATTTTTAGCAATACATCGTTTTCTTCTCCGATAATCATCTTCTGTCCCAACATAGGATCTACCTTTCCAGTATCGGGATCGATGACATCCGAAGATATCAATATATGTCCGGTTTTCGGATCTACCTGGCCGGCTTTAGTTTCCGTCTTGCCGGTCGCCGGGTCGATAGTCGTAATTTGGCCCGATTTCGGATCAATTTGACCGTATTTTGAACTTATCAGTCCGGTTTTCTTATTGAGGACTGCAGGTGTCGCCTCCACTTGTCCATTTATGTAATCGATCTGCTTGGTTTTGGGATCGTATTTTGCAGTGATGGTGAATATTTTGATAACGGCATCGTCTTCACCGACGATCATGAATTGCTGTCCGAGCATCGGATTTTTCTGACCAGTCTTCGGATCGACGACGCTTCCCGTCAAAATGAGATGACCCGATTTGGGATCCACTAACGCTTGTTTGACTTCTTTCTTTCCAGTTTTGTGATCAGTCACGTGGATCTGGCCACTCCTAGGATCGATCAAACCGTATTTGGTCACAACAAAGCCACTAGAACTCTGTGCAATACCTGGAGTCTCTTCAACATCGCTCTTTGACAAATCAATTTGACGAGTTCTTGGATCAAACTTACCCGTGATTGTGACGATTTTAACGATTTTATCGTTTTCATTCGATATTATAATCTGCTGACCCAGAGTCGGGTCGGCTTTTCCCGTTTTGGGATTTGAAACGCCAGACGAGATGAAAATGTAACCAGTTTTGGGATCGATTTCGGCTTTCTTGACTTCCTGTTTTGCAGACTTTGGATCGGTGCACAGAATAATACCGCTCTTTGGATCGATGAGGCCATATTTCGTTTGAATGAGTCCATTCGAGGCCTGTTGAATCCCTACAGAATTATCGACATGACTGGTCGATAAATCTGGTTTCTTTGAAATGGGATCTATTTTTCCCACTAGTGACAATACGTTTACTATGTTGTCGTTCTCACCGGCTATTATGAACTGCTGTCCTAGAGAGTTGTCCACCTTTCCTGTTTGCGGGTCGACAACGTTAGACGTGAGCAATATTTGTCCAGTCTTACGATCCAATTGGCCTTGTCTAATTTCTTGTTTGCCAGTTTTGTAATCGGTCGATACGACTTTTCCGCTATTTGGATCAATGAGACCAAACTTGCTGACGATTTGACCGCTCTCAGTATCGAGAAGACCAGAGGAGTGGTCCATTTTACCATTGGCCGTGTTCAATTGTTTCGTATTTGGGTTCAGTTTAGCGGTGATTGTGACAATTTTCAAAATCGGATCATTCTTTCCAGCGATGACGAATTGTTGTCCCATAGTAGTATCCTGTGCCCCGGTTTTGGGATCAATTGCACCCGAATTGAGGATAATGTGTCCAGTTTTGGTATCAAGCGATCCTTGCTTGACCTCCTTTTTATTAGTAGCCGAGTCGGTAGTCGTAATGTTACCTGTTTTGGGATCGATCACCCCATAGTCAGTGTCGATGTGACCGTTGGCATTATTAACCACACCGACGCTGTGTCTGACATTTCCATGTATCAAATCGAGCTTTTTTGTTTTCGGATCGTATTTTGCAGTCACAACCATGATCTGCACTTCGGTGCCAGACTTGACTCCGACGACGGGCACAAACACGGGGGACGGTTGATGGTGCATTCTTTCAGCGTCAAGGAAAGCTTGGCTGTCGAGGGGTAAAGCACCAGCGTTCTTCGGTGGAGCATTGAAAGTAGTCAACGGTACACCCATAGGCTGCACATTCTTCGGCGTCGATTCCGAATCAGAAATGGGAGATTTTGGAGGACTCTTGGGTTCCTCTGTTAAGGTTTTTCTCTTTTCAGCGCTTTCTGCCAACTTCTTGTCTTCACCTGGGGCGTAATTGAAAGCAAGTCCAGTAGCTTTTCTAGTGTTTGGACTTTGTTGTTCGTCGAGCAATTGTTGATGATCATCTCGCTTAGGATCTTTCTCGTAGCTGAACCCGCCTTGAATGAATGGCTTTCTCGATGGACTCTTGTTAGGATCAGATTCCACGTAATCGTAAGGTTTTGTAAAGCCGGGTTTCTCCGGACTGTTACTCTTCTTGTCTGGACTCTTTTCTAGTGTGCTATCGAGATTGCCACTTTCGTTGGACGTGTCTAACAGAGCCACTTTGGACTTGGATTTTGGAGATTTTTCTTTTGGTTTTTTCTCTTTAGGTTCCTTGATGGGTTTTTCTTTAGGAGTTTTCTCTTTCCTTCCGGAGCCAAAGAAGAAGCCACCGGTCTATTGTGTTTGCAACAATTGAATGTACGAAAGGTTCCGAGGTTCACAGCATGGGGTGTCGCAGGCAGATTGAAAAAAAGAAAAAGAAAATAAAAACAAAAAACTAAATATAATATATATATAAATATGAATGTTCGTATATACAAAGTAGGCAATGTATGTATGTATGTATGTATGTATGTATGTAGTATTATATATATATATATATAGCTCTAACAATGGCAAAAGCATGCCAAATAATAAATGCTCAGCCAGTGCGATACACACTATTGTAATATTATAATGAAGTATACACTATTTTGACTATTGATTTGTATAAGAAGCAAAATACGTACATACACACATATGTATGTATGTGTTTCAATATATGTATGTAGAAGTATCTACCGATTAGCAAAATTTAAAGCAAAACATGGTTCCACATTTGTTCAGTGAAAGCAAATTAAAAAAAAAATCGTGTCATACAGTTTGTCGTTATCACAATAGCTGAGGAAATTTTACGTTAAAATATACATCATATGTATGTAGTATGGGAGAACATTTATATCAACAATAAATTTATAAATGAATATCAATACAATTCGACAGTCCAAACTTACGGTGTTCACACAAAACTCGAGTCACGTATGAAATGAAACGCGATCTACATACATATAATATGTAGCACACGCAAGTATGGATTGTTGAAGATTAATTGCAAATACAAATTACTGACATCGAACATACTAAAAATTATGGGGTATACTATATGTACATTTACACTAATATCGAATGTAGATATAAACACAAATAAACACACAAGATGCTTAGAAGTATCTCTCCACAAGTACATACAACTATTGAATATTGAAAACTAGCTTTTTCCTGTTATTTTTTTTTTTTGACCGATTTATAGAAACAATAAATACAAACCCTAGGTTTCTTCGACGATTTTGGAGTTTGCTCAGCATCACTCGATGTATTCAGATTGGACTCGTTCAATTCAGCATCCGTGCCTAAAAAGTGTATTATGAATTTGTGCAAAAAATATAATATTACATATATTTGCATGATAACAAAATATATGAACCATTTTCATTTGTTGGCGCTAATGCTTCAATAGACTGATCATTGGCAGATCGATTTTCCTTGTCTTTGTCCTCTTTAGTCTTGTCTTTATCTTTTTTGCCGATGAATTTACCTCCGGCTGGAAGCACCTGAATTCCTCCAGTAGGTTTCTATACATAAAAATAAAAATCCAAAAATAAGTTGTCGTCGAAAATATGTAAAATTAAAAGCAAAAACAAATTTAAATTGTTAGAACGTGCAGTACAAGGGAAACACACAAATTTAACAAAATTGACAAACACAGGTATTTCCTCACAATAAATAAAATCAACAGTACGTATGTACATATAGTTATAGATTATTGATATTTTGAGAAGAGCAAATGAAAAATATTATAGTAACAAGTAAGCCCTTTTCTAGTTCATAATTCTTATGTATAGAAATTATCAACATATTGTGTAAGTATATTTCAAAATAAAATAATAAAAAACATATGGTGTTGGCAAATAATCACGAGAAAAAAACATAAAAATAAACATACCATACATACATATAAATTAATGGAAGAGAAGCATAATAAAAAAAAAGAAAAGGATATTATAAGCCATGCATATTACGATGACATGCAAAATGTTAACGTGGAAAGTTGGACCAAACAATTTCTAGATGGAGATACATACATATGTACATGTATGTACCTATTGAAAATAAAGTCCATCGAAATATTGTATGAGCGAAATGAACGAAATAAAATAAGCACATAAAAGTAATTGTTAACGTCAGCTGATAGAATGGCCGGCCACCTTGGCATTATCACGTTGCGCCTCGTACTCCCCTTCCAGAGAGCTGGACGATGACGCACTGTTAGTCCCGGCCGAAGTCTTGCGCAGAAGCTATTTATTAATCATATTAATTCATGTTAACAACACTAACACACACACACACACACACACACACACACACACACACACACACACACACACACCCACACAACCCACACTCAGCTTTCCGTATAAAAAGTACATACAAGCCATTTAGTAAATTATTCGTACATTATTATGGTTAGTTTGTTAGTTAAGTACTGAAGACAATAAAATTTCGATAGATATGAATATGGATTGTTATTTCTCAAGCTAGTACACACATGAACTAAAGTTTCCAATTCATATTCATATTCCATTCCATATTCTCCACATTAGAGATACATTTAACGCAATATTATTTATTATTAAAACTATGTATGTACCTATTACGATTAAACTACGTATGTATGTATAATCGAATGATTGGAAACTCTAACAAATGAAAATACATACTTACATATTTATTATGAAAATAAATATTTTTACTTGCTAGAGAAATTCCGTATAATATTAAAATCAATGACATTTTGAAATCCAACGAGTTTGAAATAATAACGTTGTAGTAAAAGTAATGCACATGCTCGATGTTAATATTGATTTTGCGAACAAAAAACTTTTTAAACATGCTACTTGCAAATACAGATGAGACATAAGATTCGCCAATCTGAATGACAACACCATATACAAAATATTGAAAGGACTCTGTAAAGTTCAATTGATTTATTTTCGATACACCGACGGCCAAATTGTGCAGTGTCTTTTCTAAAACAGCAATCAACGTGATTCTACTTCTAGCGAGCGAGCAGTACTCGTACAACTCAATGATCCACAAACTTATCAGTTAAGAGTTTGCGCATCCGTGATCTACTTATTAATAAGACAAATGTGAACATATGCACATATGTATGCATGTATGTATGTGGAACCTAATAAATTTGTGCACCACTATTATTATGGATTCCACAATATTTATCAACTAAGTATTTACAATTGAATTGATACAATTTAGTAAAAAAAAATGTGTTCGACCTTATCTTTCAGTTTGTCTTTCTTAGCAGGGCTTTTCGGTTTCACAACTTCCAAGTCTGGTATATGCTCCGGTGGATGAGACATGGTATGGCGCTTGGACGAGTCGTCAGGATATTGATCTTTACCGGCCAGTGCTGAAAAAATAGTATTTAATAATACATTATACACATCTATGTACATGTGTATTTTACGGTTCTACGACAAAACGTATAATTATAACGACCAATACTTTTAATTTAGTGTACTAAAAAAAAAAAAAAAGAATTAATGCCCACTAAAGATACATACACAATAAAGAAAGTGAAAAAAATGATTATTTTATTATTAGTAAGACGAATTCGAAAGTTCTTATGATAGAGTTTTGTTATTTATGAATTAGAATTTCGATTAGATTGGCTTATCTAATATGAATGTTTTATGTATGTACATAATGTCGCGTTATCATATTGTCGGGGACGTTGTGTCGTTCGACGTTTTGTCGTGACACCTTATTATATGTATGTACATATACATATATGTATTTATAATATGAGTATAAAATTTACCATCCATGCTTCGAGATGTTAGGTGACGACCACTCAAAGAGCGCTGGAAGTGAGGAGCTGGTCTTTGTATATTGGCTCGCTTGCTTTCGTAGTGAGTACGCCCTGAATATCGGAATCGTGATCCCAGTCGAGGGAAAAGTGTAGATTTGCCAGTGGGCTCTGGTGCCATCAATCTGTAAATGTGCATAGCGCGATGTGTTACATTTCTCAGTGAAATATCATCGATCGTTAAAAAAGATGATATAAAGAAATTGTACCGGTATCAATAAATTATATTACTAGTGTACTATCGTATCAATGTGTACCTGAAGAAAGTGTGATGTTCGACGCAGACTTTCCACAATTTTTTAGCAGCTCGGTGATTGGCCAACTTGAAGCAAACGGTAGATTCATATTGCTCAAATTCGCCCGGTCGAATTTTTATGTAAAAATTGTGACGTTTATAACTTATTTTGAGAATTTTCGGCCAAGCGAAACGATTGATGCGTAATCTACAATCATAAAATATAAAATAAATGTATTAAAAAGTATTACATGCATAATACATATAAGAGGATGGAAAAATATTAAATAAAATTACACTCACTTGTCTCTATAGATGAGGAGACCCGAGGAGCACACTCCGAGTTTAATATCGACACCCTCAGAATCTCTCGCCGAGTGTAAGTCTACGCCGTACATGGCCAACTTCTTGGCGTTCTCCAAGTAGTTAAGTTCAGCTTCAGCTGGAGTTTGTCCTCTGAAGCGTGTACGTAAATTAGGACACAAATTCATCAAAAAAATTACATTACATTAACCGAACTAAACAATAAAATGGCTAACTTGTGGGTTTTGTGGAGTTCCATAACTTTATCTTCCAACACTTGGGTTTGATTGGGAGCAAATTTAAAATCTTTTAAATAAGTAGAACCCATTTCGTGAGCGTCGTAGTCACCTAATTCTGATTGAACCTTTAATTTCAAACAAACATGATGTAACATTATCCATATTAACGCATGCGTATGTACATATGTTACATATGTATAATAAAAATACGAATAAATCAAATACCAAGTAGCTGCCTAATAAGCCGTGCGTTATGAAACTGCATGGCAAGCGCCCAGCTAAGATATCGTTGCGAACTTGAAGACATAATTGATAGCGAGTCAAATCCTCCTGGAGACTAGCAGGATCCGGAGGGTAAAATTTCACTTCAAAAGACATCTTCCACGGCTCACCTAAAATAAAAAAGTAAATATCACTCCAATGCTAATGAAAATAGGAAATAACCGTCTCCAATCTGTCTGTCTTACTTTTCATAAATTTGCTGACTCTCTTGTCGAGATCGAGCCATTGACGGGGATCTCTTCTGTCTTCATAAGTCAGGCCAAAATAGTCTTTCTCTATTATATTTAGCGACTCGCAAATTCTATCTAATAGATCTTGACCTCTCGCTTTTCTCTACAAGTACATGTTTGTAATCATAAAAATTGTACATAAGAAACACACCATAAATGACAAAACAGAATTAAACGTTAAATATGGCTTACATCAACATGAACATCTAAATTGGTTCCGTCCAGCAATAAAACATTGGCGAGAGCAGCTTTTCCAGCGCTCGCAGATCGTTTTCGAGGTGAATCGGCTGCTTTTGATTTTCCATCTTCGGCTGCAGCCGCAGCAACGGTTGTTTTAACTTCTTCTGGCATTTTGCTCGATTAATTTCTACAAAGACGAAAAATATCACACGTCACAAAATACATAATCCACTGGATAGAATTAAATTAACCTAGCGACAAAATAAACTTTGCAATTGAATGAATCAATTCAAAGTGCAATTTTACATGATGGAAGCATAGAAAATAAGCTATGAGGTAATCGACTGCAGTTGACCTCGTCAGATGATACAATCACAAAAAAAAAAAAAAAAAAACTAAACCAATGATATCATTCAACACATTAATACATATGTATGTACATACATACGAACGAGTGAAAACATTTAAATATAATAACTTATGTATGAATTCATTTCACATATGAATTTTTGTGGGGGGGGGGGGGGGGAGAGAAAGGATTTTTTTTGTTGTAAAATGGGTGTATGTTTATTTCACAGAAGGCATTAGCAAAATGTCGATGTCGTGCCACCGTGTGCCCTTTTCGGCAATATTTATTATACATATGTATGTACGTGTGTACAATGTGCATATCTAGATGTGGCGCATTTTCGCACACGAACATGCGATTGACGCGTTCTTTGTTCCATTTTACCCAAAAAATATTTAACTAAACTATTTTAATTTTCATTTTTAAGCTTTTTACGACGAAACAAAAGTGTGACATTCTATAATATGTCAAAATGTACAATTTGTACAAAATACAAATTGTGGCTGGACGACAGATAAAACATATTCACTGATTAAAAATTTAAACATAGTTGGGTTTTTTATTTAATGAATCTTCTAGAAGTGTTAAATATTTAAATTTTAAATATAACCAGCAGCGTGGTCTAGTGGTGAATGTTGAATTATTTCGTACTTGATGTTACGAGTTCGATTCCCCGCTAAGTCTCGCTGTTGGCCAGACCTTGATTTGTCTAGGTCGATCGTTTTTTATCAGAATTTGCCAATTTTTCTGATTTTCATTGAAACGATTCCTGTAAAATTGGCGTTTCCTTCCCAATGTTCTGTTGCGAACCTTTAGTTATTGTTATATCTTAGGTTTCGCCATATTGCTCACCATAGATGTCTCTGTGGTTGTTTATCGAATATAAAATTCGTATTGTTACATGAAAGTTATTCATCGTTATTTATCGTATTAATACGATGTTTGTAATATATGTATACTGACCATAGATGTCAGATATTGTTTAGATTTACATGTATCTATGTAATAATTATGTGGACCAGGAAGGCGCATTTGGGGTTTACCTGTTAAGCCTTCCTGGTATATTTGTAAAATAAAAATATAATAAAAAATAAAAATTTTATCGATATTTACTCAACTTTAGCTCGTTTTAAAGATAATCGCAAAAATCACTTGTTACTTTTAAATATTACTATACTTACGTAACATGTGTTGCAACTTATGCACGTACTGTGTTTATATTATACATAAAAAATATGGATATAAATATTATTTTTATCATAATAATATTTATATTATATCATAGATTTGTTTTTTTTTCAAACGTATCCCACATTTTGTGGGAGCATAAATCGAAGGACATATATTTTTTTATTACAATGCTCATTTAGCTTGCTTTCGATTTTTTCGTATGACGAAATTTTCGTTTTTTATTTTATATTTCAGCTGAAATTCTGTATGTATGTAGCTGAAACCGAAAAGCCGGCTTTTTGACCACTATTCAAAAAACCGAAAACCGGCGTTTTAAGGTTTTCTTTAATTAATGTTTTCTTCCTCAAAATTAACAATTATGAATTTCAAATTTCTATGAAAGATCAAAATAAATGTGCATATCTAAACTCTCTTGGGTAATAGGCGTATATTTATTTGAACAACAAAAAAAAAGGTACAGCACTTGGCAGTTTAGAATGGAACAGTGGATAGTGAAGAGTGGAATATTGTTTGGTGTATGTAATACATACAAATGAATAGGTGTGTGTTGCACCTGCGGGCCGAGGGCCGGGGGCTGAGGGCTGAGGGCTGAGGGCTGAGGGCCGTTGAACCCAACGGTCACTGGATAAGGACCTATTTTTTTTTTTTTTCGTATTTACCCACTACACCGCACATTCGATAAGGGAAAATATGCAATGCAATATTGCAATCGAATGGAATAACGGAGGGAAAGAGCGAATGAGTCACAAACTAAGTCAGCAGTGGAGTGGAGCTCGCTTCCGTTTACGTTTACATTTACAACCTGCATTCTCCGTTCTGTTCTACCTATGTAACTGTAAACTGTAAACTCTGTTACCGCGCATTCGATTTGTTGTTTGTTGCACATGTCCGTATCTACACACACACACACACACACACACACACACATTACTATTTTCTCACTAGTCACTAACTTTTAATTCACTGGAATATATGTACGTACGTACTTCAAAATGCATGTGCAATCAATTACAACTAATTCTAGCGAAATATTGTACATATATATGTATGTGTGTATGTATTTCAACAGTTGCCCTTTCAAGCTTAAAGTAAAGATGCGAGAGTCCACCACAAATATATGAAGTCGCAATTTTGGAACAACAACGACAACAACTTGCGCTCGGTCTCATGGTGCGTACGCACCAAGCCAACGAACGGCCCACAGGCCAACTTTTAAAACCAGTAGCGTACAAAATATCGAAATAAAAATTAATTTTAAAAATTGAAATTAAATATCAAAATTAAAACTATTATTATTATATTAAAATTAAATTCAAGTATCAAAATAAAATTATAATCATTATATTAAAATTAAAATGAAATATTGAAAGTTAAAACAGAACATGCACAATTTAAATAACTTTTCGAGATTGACCTAATATTAGATCATCAACAATCACATACAGGTAACCCTCGACTTTTGTTTGTCGAAGATGTTTTGACTTACGAAGATACGCACTAAGATCGAAAAAAAATCAAAGAATTATTATTTTTACTTCCCCGTAATGCGCAGTTACTGAGAATATATCATGTATTAGTATGGGTGATCCAACGATTTTTGCTAACCCGGGGTGTTGTCGGTCACATCAAACGGATTTTTTTATTCTTCAATTGTTTCTCTCGTCGAAATAAATCAAGTAAGTAAATCATATCAGAGGTAAAATTTATCGGATAATGTGTGATTATTAATTTTATTTCGACGAAAGAAAAAAAAACCCTTTGACAAATCACCGACATCCGACACCGCGTTTTTTATGAATTGTTTTTTTTATCGATCATCCACGTGGAAATACAGTAACATCTCGTGACGACTTTAGCAATATTTTTTTTCGCTCGTAAGCAGAGAAATTATAATATTTCTCTGGTTTTAAATGCGGTATCGTCGTAATTCAAAACATTGTTTTAATTCAAAACATCAACGATGATCTAATTTTAGCTCAATCTCGCTCTTTAGCTTGATTTTGATATTTAATTTCAATTTTAAAATTTAATTTTTATTTCGATATTTTGTACGCTACTGCTGGTTAAAAAGTTGGCCCAAAATCGTCGTTGGTTTAGTCCGTAAGCACCATCAGACGTTTCGATGCGTACGTACTAAATTAACATTTCTATATACAGATGTACTTGTTGTTTCAAAACTTAGTCACAAAGGAAACCAATAATATTTGAATAAAGTTACATTGAGCCGCGGTGACTGATTGGTGTGGGGATTTTACCATTTTATGTCGGACATCCGATCGATTTCGAATACATATTTGTTTTCATTGTTACTAGCGATGAAGATTCACGTTCGCATATATGTACCTACATATACATACATGTATTATACACACATATGTTTCATGTTGTTGCTAACGGAGTTAAAAAATTATAGCTAGTTTTATAGGTTTCTCTCGGCGGGCGCCACAAAAAGCGTCGAGACTTTTTTCGTCGTCGAGAAATTCTCGTACCAAGATCAATGAATTCATCCTCAGTGTACCTACATATATGTACTTTAAATAAAGATGATGCGCACGGGTTGGCAGTAGCATCAAGCAGTGGTCAGTTGCTAAGAACCCCTGAACTAGTTACAGTATAGTATAGTAGTAAAAGTCGTGGTGGTGGCGATCGTGTCGTTTACGAGTCCGAGTTTAGTGGAACGATGGGCCCAGTCGAGTCATGCAGCATGCTAGATACATACGTGTTTACGAGTAAGTAAGTACATATGTATAGGTACATATGTACATATATATATATATATATATATATATATATATATATATATATATATATATATATATATATATATATATAAATATATATATATATATATATATATATATATATATATATATATATATATATATATATATATATATATGTATACCCGAATCACCGAGAGCGAGACAACTAGCAAGACGCACTTTTCGTAGAGCAAACGTCTGAACGAACTCGACCAAGTGCGGCGAGTCCTCGTCTCGCCTCGTTTACACAGTGCGAGTCTACGAGTCAACGAGATAGTAATGGTGTGCTTCAATAAAATTGGATTGAACTTTTATTGCATTCGGAACAAAGCCACATATTTACACACACACACACACATAGATGCGTATTATAAAATACATTATGTAGATATGCAAAATAAAACAGGGAGACGTAGTGGGTATTTTTTTTTCGGCGACTGGCACAAGCGATCGCGTGCCATGGGTAAGAAAGGGAGCGTTTATCGTAACGATTCGTAATTACGACTCATAAAACCAATATTCGACATCGAATTGAGAGCCCCTGCCCTGCCCTGCCATGGTACTAAATCGCCGAGAAGGGTAGGAAAATGTAGGCGCCGTGTTTCTGCCCCCGCCTAGACTTCAGGGCCGCGACTTATTTTTGGATTTTATGTTCGTCCACTAGTACACTAGTACACGTTCAAAGGTCACTTTCCATCTCGGATTTGGTGTGCTATTTAATTGAAAAAAAGGGCAAGTTGAGAAGCTCTGCTTTGGAGCGGACTGTCTATGTACATACATATACATACATATGTATATTATATATACACGCACTAACTAATGAGATTTCTCCTGACTAGACGGAAGTTAACGAAACTGTCTCCGTCAACGAATCGATAGCTTTTCCGACTTATTAGCCTTTTAATGTTCAGTTACAGTCCAAGTGTATTTTCACTTGTAATATATTCCAACCGGCGTTTTAGGTCATTCATATTATAACTCTACACTTTCAACAATGTGCACCAGTTCCGCGACAAATCGCTCACGGACCTAACGCTCAAGCGACAAGTTGTAATAAAACAGTTGAGTTTTGACAGCTCTGATGTTTTTACGAATGCTTTACAATTCATTAATGCGTAAATATTTTCTGGGTATTACGAATAAAGGTAACGACTACCCTAAGAATGTGTTCAAAACAAAAAATGTGACTTTCCAACTCAATTTACTGTAAGTCGAGTGACGTTTTCACGAAATACTTATCTCTCCATCTTACTTATACATATGTAGTTGAACTGTATTTTCAGTTGTAATATATTTTGACCAGTTGGAATGTAATTCGCCGTATGAATCAATTTACGTGGGTTAGACGGAATATATATACTCTCGCGTTTTTTTTCTTTCGTTTCACCATCTTCGATTTGGATTCATATTCAGCAAAATTCTTTGCACGTGTAATATGCGAGAATCCAGGTCAGTAATATTATACATGTGTCAGTGTAATATTTACGTAGACAAAAGTAGTTCAAACGAGTCATCCGCCCAAATTATATCGACAAATGGTCGCAATTAATGCTTTTCACTTATTGGTAAAATTTCGGTCGACGAAACGTAAATACATATTCCATTAACAAACCCCACATTGCCTAAAAGTGTTTCGCACAGACGAGCGAACTCATGTATACCTACCTATGTATCTACAATACTATAATATAATCAGACATATTATTAGGCGAGACTGAGGTCATTCGATTGCACGCCAGCAACAGGTTTGCGACCGCTATTTTTTTTTTTATTATTTTTCTTTTACATATTATACATATGTACTTCCAAAGTAAAATGTATTCCCATAGTACTAGATATATTATATGTCGGCTTCGTACAGTTTTGAACCACGCTTACCTAGTACATACATATGTACGTACATAATAATGAAATGCATTGATTTTTTGGAGCCTTTGTTCTTATAACAAAAAAAAAATACAAGTATAAAAAACAAAATTCGATAATAAAACATACACGTTCACGTGCTATGGGGGCATTTTCGTACACACATATACACTTGAAAACTATTCTGGCTAATTGGTCCCTGCTCAAAATTGTCTATGAAAAACAAATTACTTACATATATGACAGTACTGATTAAGAAATTTAAAATGGAAACTGTTAAGGCAGAAATCGCCAAAATAACCTCTCAGTACATGGAACGGCTAATTAAACACCAGAATTAGTTGGCGATCGACCTACTAAAAAAAATAATGGAAGAAAAATCGAACAAGAGTAAACTGCCACTTCCGGTTGACGGATGCTTACCAAATTTTACATATAATTAAGCTTAGACTTTTAGATGTGAAATTTCAGTTCTATAAACCAAAAGGTTTCTGAGAAAAACATAAAAAAAACCTCGATTCTCTTGAGTAAAAGTACTACTTCCGGTTCAGGTAAAATATTATGGTATAAAATTTACAATTTCTAGTACATGTAAAAAAATACACAGACACACACACATTTTTTTCTAGATCATGAAAACGTGATCAGTAATCGATTCTGAGTTCGAATCAGTGAAAATCTCGAGTTCAAATTTTCGCATGATCACAAAACATCATTTATTGTTACTACGTACATAGATAAAATAAAAATTCAGTCTGATTGGTTTAGCGCTTTGGGAGATAATTGGATTAAAAAAACATAAAAAAAATAAGACACCTATAAGGGGAGGTACCATTTCCGGTCAACTTAAAAATTTGAAAAAAATTTACGTCGTATCGATAAGAATTTCTGTAACCGATATTAAGTTTTAGTTCGATAGGACTAACGGTGTTCAAAAAATCCCCAAAATACACAAACACACACATTTTTACTAACCTCTTTTTAGTTCAGAATCGATTTTTTCTAGATCATGAAAACGTGTTCGAATCAGAGAAAATCTCGAGTTGAAATTTTCGCATGATTACAAAACTTTGTTACTACGTACATCCATAGATTAAGTAAAAATATTATACTAGATCAAAACGGAGGTAAATGTGGTGAAATATACCAATTCAATTTGAAGATAGTATTTGAGAAACGGTGAAAATAAACGGTGAGTTTATTGGTAAACCACTAATTCGGTCAGGCCAAATTGCGCAACCGTAGGGCAACAACACTGACATGGCGCGAGTACAACAATCAAATAAAAAAGACAAGTAAAGACGTCTCAAACGTGTCTTTGGGGAAAAAACACCAACGTCCAATATATCCAATTTGATTGGGGATTACAATATGTATGATGAGGCACTGGAAGTGGAAGTGGAAGTGGAAGTGGAAGTTGGGGTGGAGTGGAGTGGAGTGGTGTGTATCAAATGCCACGCCCGCCCGCTTGACCGGGTCCATCATCATCATCACACCACACATACACAAATTGAATTAAAATCGTGGGACGCGGCTTGTATTGGCTTGGCGTGACATCACCGGCAAACTAAACCACTAGCCAGCCATAATGTGTTATCATATCAAACCAACCTCATCACTCACTCATTCATTGGTCATTGGTCATCGGTCAACTGACTCGAGTAAAAGTCTCGAAGGTCACGTCCACTCGAGACGAGATGCACCAGATTCGCCGTTCGAACGATGACATCATCGTCGAGGCTACTCCTCACTATTAATAAACCTGAACCAGAGTCAATGGGCGATGGGCGTTGCCGCTTCTACTACTACTACTATCATACTACATACATACATATATCATTATTATTATAACATTCATACATACACACACACTTACATATATTTGTATGTACACAACAACAATACAATTTTCGCTTTGTTCTGTACACTCTCATTTTATTGTTGGATTCATATATTTTGTATCTCTCCTCTTTTTTTTTCAAATACTATTTAGGTGTGTGTGTGTGTGTGTGTATCCACAACATTAAGTTACAGGTAATATAAAAAAAAAATGCACGCGACGATAACACACTGCACAAGTTATCGCAGGGTGATATTGACTCTTATCAAATTATAAGGTGTTTCTGCCAATAACATGTGTATTTATCATACGTATGTACATATTACAATCGGTTGAAATGAATTTGAAATTAATCGAACCCTTGCAATACGAAATTCGTTAACGGTTAGAGAAGACGACGTGCAATAATGCCACTGACTCAGTACATGGAGTAATTTCACGGCGACAAATGATTATGATTGTGTCATCATACGTTTATAAATACACATGTATCTACATACGATACGCGACGTGACACACGACAACAAAATATCACATCCATATTCAGAATAATTACAACTAACGAGAGAACTTTTGAAAAATAGTGTATATGTAATGTGTACAGCCAAAACTGACGCGTGAAACACTTGCGAGAGCGTTCTTATTGATAAATGATCGAGTCGTGGTTACATATAGTAGTACTTGATGTATTTACATCGAGCAATCGTTCAACATGTGAGTTCAAAACACTTCTTCATATATGCATGTCTCGGTTGCGATACAGTTGAACTGTATCGCGAACTCTATAGGTGTACATATGTGATTATGAAATAAAAAATAAAAAAAATTGTACAGTGGGGTTCTTTGTGAAATTGGAAATAGTTTATTAGTGAAACTGTACAAGTTTTCATTTAAACAATACAAGTGCGTAAGTGTGTGAGTGCGTGTGTGTGTATATCGACCGTTTTGAAATGGTAATCGAGCTAAACATTCTAACCACTAATACCGGTAATTGGAAGGAAGCGTTTAATGTGAGCGCGATGCACAGCACGGCACGGCACGGCACGATACGATACGATACGATTCGAATCGCCGGTGGATGCGAATTTGACGTTAGAGGTGAGGAAGCGATGGCTTGTTTACGCATGATTGTGAAAATAAAAATTGTATGCAAGTTGTAGGGCGGGTCGGGCGACCAAGCACCAAGCGACCAAGCGGTGGAGCGGTGGAGCGGTGGAGCGATCGAGCGGGAGACTACTCACTGCGACGAGAGCGTCGTCCGAATCCGAAGGGGCGTAGGCGCCCACCTTGGTGGTGTGTGTGTGTGTGTGTGCTCGTCTGGTCGTCTGGTCGTCGTCTTGGTCGTCGTCTTGGTCGCGGTCGTAGTCGTAGTCGTAGTCGTAGTCGTAGTCGTAGTCGTGGAGAGACTACGCCCTGCGCCTGCAGCTGCTGCTGTCGAAGCGCTGTCAGGCTGACGCTCGCCGTTCGCCACTCGACTCACTCACTGCTCGAGCCGAATCCAAACCGAAACTCGCACTCGCACACAACCAATCGCCATCTTGTCCACCGCTTCCGCAACTTTGCAGCGCGTCCCTCACTCTATATGCCACTGACCACTGACACGATGTCGATGTCAATGTTTATCATGGTGCTTACGAACTAAACCAACGACGATTTTGGGCCAACTTTTTAACCAGCAGTAGCGTACAAAATATCGAAATAAAAATTAAATTTTAAAATTGAAATCAAATATCAAAATCAAGCTAAAGAGCGAGATTGAGCTAAAATTAGATCATCGTTGATGTTTTGAATTACAGCAATGTTTTGAATTACGACGATACCGCATTTAAAACCAGAGAAATATTATAATTTCTTTGCGTACGAGCGAAAAAAAATATTGTTAAAGTCGTCACGAGATGTTACTGTATTTCCACGTAGATGATCGATAAAAAAAAACAATTCATAAAAAAACGCGGTGTCGGATGTCGGTGATTTGTCAAAGGGTTTTTTTTCTTTCGTCGAAATAAAATTAATAATCACACATTATCCGATAAATTTTACCTCTGAAATGATTTAATTACTTGATTTATTTCGACGAGAGAAACAATTTTAGAATAAAAAAATCCGTTTGATGTGACCGACAACACCCCGGGTTAGCAAAAATCGTTATATTCTCAGTAACTGCGCATTACGGGGAAGTAAAAATAATAATTCTTTGATTTTTTTTTCGATCTTAGTGCGTATCTTCGTAAGTCAAAACATCTTCGACAAAAACAAAAGTCGAGGATTACCTGTATGTGATTGTTGATGATCTAATTTTAGGTCAATCTCGAAAATTTATTTAAATTGTGCATGTTCTGTTTTAACTTTCAATATTTAATTTTAATTTTAATATAATGATTATAATTTTATTTTGATACTTGAATTTAATTTTAATATAATAATAATAGTTTTAATTTTGATATTTAATTTCAATTTTTAAATTTAATTTTTATTTCGATATTTTGTACGCTACTGGTTTTAAAAGTTGGCCTGTGGGCCGTTCGTTGGCTTGGTGCGTACGCACCATCATACGAAACAGCCTGTCCTTTTCTCATTCACTCACTCACGCACTCATTCGATACAACTACATATTATACCGAGTACACACAATAGTGTATTCGAGTGGTCGACTGTCAACACGAGTCGGTGTTGTGTTCACGCACTCATGCGATTCCTCGATTTCTCTATTGAAATTTTCATCAATTTCAACCGCCTTGACTTTATTTCAAAAAATCTCTCTCTCTTTAAAGAGTAACGTGTTTTAGTTTCGAAGAGTTCAAAGGTGCCCACAGACGAACGACATGCCGTGTTGACGACAATGTTGGCGGTTGGCTGGCATTTCTTGTTGGAGTAACGGTTGAGCCGAGTTCGAAATAAAGAAAGTGATGTTGAGCAGCCAAGTCGTTTGTTTGGTGTGGCCCTCTCAAAAGCTACATATGTACATATGTATGATACACATTCGGTGGTGGTGTTTAAGTGACGCGCGCCCCAGTAGAAAGGCGACTGGTATGACGTCATATATAAACATAGGAATGTGACGCTAAACGCGAGGACAAGAAGAGGACGTCAGCCGGGAGGGGCTGTCTCTAATCTCGCGCGATGCGGTCACCGCGTTTCGTGCTCCATACCCTAGTGGTTTCCGGAAACCCCTCATTTTATCTAAAAATTCATATAATTCTTGTCAAAAATTATACAAATCTTGAAAATTTAATCAACTCATGTAATAGTGCCTAGGACGAAAAAAAATGTATATACACATATATTTTCAAAATAATTTTATTGAACAGAAAATTGGAAACCCGTTGTTCCAAAATTGGGGTGACACCACTGTCTATACTCTGTTCTGCTCTGCGCTCCAACCACTCACATAACTTCTTATTCATTTATGAACCCTAAACAATGTTCAGGATATTCCCTAACGCAAAACAAAAATTATCCTTGTACAATATTTTACCTACAAAAATGGTTATTTTATCACGACAACAATGCGCACTCTTTTGTATTTATTTAAGATTCGACTGTGACTAAATTTTAAGGTCTGTTCATACCTATCCAGCACGACCCGTATTCTGCAAGTGCGGATAGTATTCTTTGGTACATTGTATGGACGTATTCATACTCCATATATAATATTGTTGCGTACGGGTGGGTGGAGGATCCAAGTAAAAGGCCAACAGTCGTTTCACAGCATTTATTGATGATTAAGGAGTTACACACACTGTCACTGCTCCGTCCAGAATGACATGATATCGCCTACGTACCGCCTTATAAAGGGTAGATCTCTCAGGACGCCTAATCTGTTTACCTGTTGTACAGTCACGTATTCGGATATGTATTTCCACAACATTGGGTCTCCCCGTACCGATTCTGAGAAATAACTAATAACGGTCATTGTTAGAGTCCAGATATAATCCTTGGAAGTAAGTGCCTGCATTTAGTTAATCCGATAACAGATATCCGTTGGTCTAAGTGCAATTCGCTCAATCCGCGGCGTACGTAACAATATACTAAAGAATACTGTCCGTACTTGCAGGATTCGGGTCGTGCTGGATAGGTATGAACCATTGATGTATATTATACATCAATGGTATGAAAAGACCTTTACTCGGTTGTAAATGTTAATGGTCACGGGAGTTTGAAATGTCGTGTTGCGTTTTCCTTCGGGCGGACGCTCGAAAGTAGGCATATTTTTGACGACTGGCAACCGCGACAAAGTGACAGGTCGACAGAGACGTTTGACAGCCAGGGTGGGGCGGGGCCGGGCTGTGTTGGACTGAACAAAACTCTATATTTCATTCGTGTCGAAAGTACCTACAATATTACATTCCAGTCTATTTCATTTGCACATTCGTATAGATATATCGATCAAAATGAGACATCGTGAGAACCGTATCGTTCTTACCGTAACCCCCCACATTCGAAAAAATCATTCATTGTTATTAATATGTGTAGAGTAAGTGATCGTTTACAATATCATTGTGTACACAACACTCACATAAGCATATACTTTTATGCGTGTGCGATACGTACTCACTCACCACTATCTGTTTTTTAGGTGGACCGGTACCGGTATCGGTAAATCGGAGCGATGACGGCTTCACCATGAAACTGTCGTTGAGAGTTGTCAAATTGAAAAACGCCATTATGATAAATGTGATATTTTTTATCGGCGGATGCCTCCTCACTTTGAGTTTGGTGAACGTCGAATCTCAAGGTGTCATCGACGCCACATCTTTTTCGATGGTTTCACTGAAAAAGTATGAAAAACAGTCGGTCAAATACGTGACTGTCGTCCTGACGGCGCCAGATAATGCGGAAAGGAGAAACGCCATCAGAGACACTTGGTTAAAATTGCCGGCGTTGAATTTCAACTCGTCGGTGCACTTGGACGAAGCGGTGCCTCCAGATTTTAGACACTACTTCGTCATCGGCACGGCCGGCGTCAGCGAGCGGACGTCGAGAGATCTCAAAGTTGAACAGTCGCTTCACGGCGACATTTTATTCCTGCCCCACTTCGAAGACCGCTATGAGTCTCTGACGAAAAAGCTACTCGCCACTCTGCAGTGGCTCGATATGACTTTTCCAAATTTGTTGTATGTCTTGAAATGCGACGACGATTCTTTCGCTAGAATGGATGTGTTTTTGGCAGAATTTAACGCCAGGAAACGGCAATTTTTGAAAACCGATTCAGGTCACATCGACAAGAACGAGATGTTATATTGGGGGTATTTTAAAGGAAACGCACGCGTGAGATTGGAGGGTCGGTGGGCTGAACCGGATTGGATCTTGTGCGATAGATATCTGCCGTACGCTTTGGGAGGTGGTTACGTTATATCCGGCGGCATAGTCAGATTCATCTCGAAAAATGCCAACTACTTGCAGCTGTACAAATCGGAGGACGCGGCAGTCGGCGTTTGGACGGCTTCTCTAGCCAACGTGAACCGGATACACGATTCGAGATTCGACACGGAATGGGCATCGAGAGGATGCGAACATTCATCGATTATTCGCCATAAACAATCACCGAAGGAAATGAGAGAAATGTACACCAATTTGGTCAAGTCGAAGGGCGTCAAACTATGTTCAGTCGTCAATTCGATTCGTCCATCGTATCAGTATAATTGGAAAGTTCTTCCGTCTTCGTGCTGCAGTCGCAAGAAATAATGTTTATACCAACATATGCATTTGTGTGTGTGTGTGTATGCTCATATGATTATTTTTGATATCTATTTCTGAAAAATCAAATATATTATATATACTTTCATTCGCAAAGAAATGCTTATTTTTTTTACTCATACTTGATAGCATTTACAGGCAGAGGAATAAAGGATCGAAAGAGATGTTCTCTAAGGGGATATCCAAAGTCTAGTTGTATTTTTCTTTTTTTTTTTAATGTTTTTCTGGTTTCAGTGATAAATTACAAAATCACATAATCAGACAGGCAGATAGTTTAATTATCGGCGATGGTTACCTCAACCTCGACACCAGGTTCGAGATTGATTGTGGTGATTTGTTTGACGATCTCGGACGGTGACTGCAGATCGATGACTCGCTTGTGGATTCTCATCTGGAAGCGATCCCAGGTTTTGGAACCTTCACCGCAAGGGGTTTTGCGAGTGGTGATTCGGAGAATCTTGGTGGGCATTCTCACCGGGCCCTGAAATTGAGCAAAAATATTTTGTTAATAATCGTGTCCACGGCGAAACGCCAGCCAGCGTGAGAAAACATTGAAAACTTACTTTGACGCGAAGTTTCTGTTTCTTGGCGTTGGCGACCAGACCGGTGCACACCTTCTCCAGAGACCGGACATTGCGAGATGTCAAAGTGATCCTGATGTGATGGATCAACGAAGCTTCGGCTGTGGGCTTCTCCATATCCTTGCCGGACGCTACTGCCGCCTGAAATCATCAATAACGAATGCTTCATTATTTTTAACGCTGTGATTGGATTGGGTTGGGTTGGGTTGGGTTAGGTTAGGTTAGACGCGCGTGACACGTGTCGCCCGCTCAGAGGCGTTCACACGAAGCCATGACGCGACATTTGGGAACGGATAAGAAGAGGCCGAGGCGAGAGTCTTCTACTCACCATTTTGAGTCACTACCGGTCGAGATAATCAACTTCACTCGGGAAAATTGACCAGCGCTGAACCGGCCGCGAGCTGAGCAGGAAGTGAACGAACTGTCAAGTTTCGGCGGTCGCGATACCACCGTCAACTACTGCACAATTCTATTTCCGCTTTTGTATCAGATTTTAATACAAATCACACATTAAAATATATTATTGTATTTTATTTTACAATTTTTACGCTTTATTTTTGAGTTTTGAAGACATAATTTAAATAAAACACTATTTTGACTCAATTGCCACAGTTGGCCGTAGTAAGTCGACCATTTCATTGTTAAATATAGAAATCTCACATTTACGTTTGTGAGTTAATTTTCATATTGTCAAATTTTGAGTTTGTGAAGTGTTTGCGTTCTACAATTGAAGAATGCAGTGTTTCTCAAACTGTCTTATCGACATTTTTGGAAGAATAAGAGTGTTCTTTCGTCACGGGACTGATTGGGGACGGAAGAAGTCCGGATAATCGTATAATTGACAAGGAAAGAAAAGAACATTTAGTGTAAATAGTATGTTCAATTATTTTTTTTTGATTAAAAGTTCATAGCTATTCTTTTTGAAGGTGTCAAATCACGAATATTTTTAAGACGGTAAATGGATTATTTCGCACATCCCGACAATCGTTGGCAGTTCTCGTTAGTATGGTAGTTGGCGCGGGTAAGTTTTTGGCACACATAGGCGCCGTAAAAAAAAGGGCGTCTAAAATATTTCGAAAAATTTTATAAATATTTCGTTGACCGAAGAACGAAACATTAATACACAAATTTCTCATAAGCCGTCATGCTTTTGCCATATATCAGAATAACGATCTGATACATATGTAATATTTAGAAACTACTTTACCAAAAGCTAAAAATTTTTTTTTCGTTAATTTCACAAATTTACTAAATTTTGTTAGATCTCTATTTTTATTTGGCATTGTATTTATTTTTGTATCGTATTGTACATTTTTATTTTGTATTTAATTGTGTATTTGAATATTTTTCTTAGGCACCAAAGGCGCCTTGCACACAGGCGCAAAAATTGCACACGAGCCGGCTCTGCATATAAGTTGTCTCGAGTTACACTCTTCTTGGTTCTCAAACCACTTTATGGCGATATTTAAACATTGAACATCTTCAGAATAATCTGATAATCTCCTCGTCGTCTTCTTGATTTTGATCCTAAAATACCATAAATTTCCATAATTATTTATTCATCAGTCAAAAATTTAATTCTTACTCCAATGTCTTGATTTTTATGAGATGTCCACCCCACAGAGTACAGCGGTCGGAATACTTGCTATTCCGCTTGCACCAATGCTATCTGCGTCACAAACACGGACCACAAGAAAACCTTTCTAACGCAATTACCACTCGAGTTAGTACGTTTAGATAAAACAAATATTGAAATAGAAAACCAATCCTTATAAACTTGGTGAAATAAAAAACTAGCCAAATAAACGCATAATGCATGATTGAAAAAATATATATTTATGACTTTTTAAATTCGCTAGATAATTAATTATAAGTATTTTAAAGCAATTAAATATGAAAATCAATAGGAAAAACATCAGACTTTTGATTCCAATACTCATTTTCAAAACAGCAATACTAGATTTCGAGTTAAAAACCGCAAAAGTAAAAAAACTGTAAAAATTGCGCATATTTTAAACGCTCATATCTCGTAAACGAGAGCGAACCAACAAAAATCATTATCATATTCGAATTCAGTGGGTCAAATTTAATATAGATAGATTAGTCTCCGCTCTCCATTAGTCTAATTTTTTTTGTTGACATCTGCATGAGTGCTATCTTAAAATAAAGGGCAAGTCTTTTTTTAAAAAGGTTTTATCTCTCCAGTTATTGTTTTAAATACAAAAAAATATCAGATTTTTCCTTGACAAATTTTTGAAAACTTACTTTGCCTCTTATATTTTTTTCTTTTGACACACGTGGTTGTATTTGTTTTCATTTGATTAAATAAACAATATAAACCAAAAAAAATTTTTTGACTAACATACCACTTTTTACTTGGGCAGTATTAGCAATTAACTGAGATTTTGATGTTTTTACTCAAAATCTTTAAGAATGAAAAAAAAAAAACAAAACCGTAAGACTTTGGACTGAGGTATGTGTGACTCAAAATGGTCTAAATTATATGAGCTATCAACCCTTTAATCAGTGGTGTTACTCCAATTTTGGAACAACGGGTTTCCAATTTTTTTTTCAAAAAATTTATTTAAAAAAAAAAAAAATATATATATACATATATGTAGGGTCGGAATTGAAAGAAAGGCTGATATATGGGCTATGGCTGAGAAAGAGTATTTTACGACTGATTGTGAGAAGGGGATGAAAAGGGGCAGAGATGTAATGGTTAGTCGCAGTTGAACCTGTGCTCCGCGCGGTTGGTCGATAAACCTCCGCACGTATCGTCTTAATAAACAACATGACTGAAAACGCACGTGTTTGATCTTCACCTCAACCGCCACATCCCAACCGTGGTCCTGAACAGCGTCATCTGTCAGGATTCTCTACCACATATATGTATATATACACATTTTGCTATCGTCCAAGGCACTATTACACGAAAGTTCATTAAATTTTCAAGATTTGTATAATTTTTGACAAAAATTATATGAATTTTTAGATTAAAAGACGGTTTTTTAGATTAAAATTAGAGTGTCGAAGGCTCTACAAAATTTTAGATCAGAGCGCTAATTTTTACTCGGCAAATTCTATTAATTGGGCGAAGGCGCATTCCGTTTTATATTATATTATGCTTATCAAAAAAAAATATTTATTTAATATACGGCAAAGCCGATAGACCCAAGGGGTTTGATCACACATATTTTAACAAATTATACATATTTGCAAATTAAATGAGAAAAATAAAATACATAAAAAACAATATTAAAATAAAAATAAGAGCAAAAAAAAAACAGAAATACGATTTTGGGAAAGAAGAATTACAGAAATCCTTTAGTTTTAAAAAAAATATCAAGCTTATTCTTAAAAATATTAAAGTTATCACAGGTTACCATATCATTGGGAAGACTATTCCAAACTGAAACCACTCTGTTTGAAAAGAAGGAATCTCTGATCAATTTATTACATTTTTCTTTTTTGAGTCTAAGGGAGTGAACCTCTGAGGTGAGTGTTTACGTTGAATGTAATAAGATTAGATATATGACAATTATAATGATTATTAAGTATTTTATAGATTTCGATTAAGTCACCTCTAGTTCTTCTCGTCTCCAATGTAGTGAGATTCATTCTTTTCAATCTTTCGTTATAAGAAAGTGATTTAAGTTCAGAAGGAATCTTTGTAATTCTCCTTTGAACCCTTTCAATACATGTAATATCCTCTTAAAATGAGGATTCCATATCTTAAAAGCGTATTCTAGTTTTGGTCTGATGAAAGTTTTATATATTTTTGATAAAATAGTTAAGTTCAGAAAATAGGGTGCAAGGGCGGGCCGACACTGGGAGGTAGGTATTCTGGAAAACAGATTATTATGAAACGTCTTGTAATGATTGTGGAAATTATGATAATTTTTAGATTAGTCTAATGGATGATCTATCATAGTTCTACAAAGAAAGTAAGTTTCATAACACTAGTGTTTGATTTGATGACTGATTTAATCTATTACTCACATGTTTTGTATTTAGAATCAAAAAAGCATTGATATATTTGAATCGAAAGAAAACAGCTGGCCTCTAAAGATTTCGATTTTGGAAGAACAGATTATGTATCAGTTTTGGTCGACGATTGGATATCGATCATTGGCAGATTCATATTTATATAATTGGATTAAATGATAAAATATGATGTTATGGATCGGATGAAACATTGGCGTTCTTTTGTAGCAACAATTGGACAAACTTTTGGAAATCACTATAAACTACTATTCAAATATGAACATACATACATATGTATGTATGATGGTTTAAATATTATTTTACATTTAAACTAAGTTGTATATTTGTATTTTTTCGATTGATTAACTTTAAAATCAACACAGGACTATTTGAATGAGAAGAATGATTGGTAATTTATTTATAGTTGTATTTTATTTGTAAGACTGCTGTGTCTGTGAGGCGTCTGTCAGGTCACAGGTTCATCTCACAAAATTCATCTCTTTAATCTCACCTAAATAAAATTAAATATCCCCAATCAGACCGATGTTTTATTTCAATTCGACTTTTTTTTCATGTAAGATTCCAACCTAACCTAATGGTTGACGGTAAATAAAACGATTGCTGTTAACATAATATATAATTTTTAATAATAATAATAATAATAATGGTAATATGTACATAATAGTATATGTTTATTATAAATGTATTATTGATAACTTTTTCAATTTCTTTAATATAATTAAACATCACAACCGAACCATACATTATGAAGTTGTATGCGGAAACAATGGTAATATTAATATATAATATATATTTTTATAAAATTCTATATAGCCTTTTGTAATACTTTTTATAAAGGAAAATAAAATATTTATAAATCATATATGTATATATGTATTTATCTAAGTAGATCGCGATTTCCAATTACATTGGAATACAATCACAGCATTTAGCCTTAATTAACCCACTCAGAGATGCAAGACTTGTGTCGTTGTGACGCTATAAATTGAAGATGCACACCTTAGATTTTTATTGATGTAAATGTTTTATATAATATTTTAATTATGTAAAAGATTGAATTTTAACTACGAGACAAATTTCAAGGTGCTGAAGGCAAACAAAGCACACTATTGTTAAACATACTGAGAGGAATTAAGAAAACGATTGAACATAAATCTAAGGAATGCCTAAGATAATCACCTAAGATCAAATTCAACAAAGTATTTTTAATAGTCATTTATTGAAAATTAAAATAATTTTAAATATTTAGGAGGTCTAGAGTGCAAGCAACATTTTTAAATAAAAATTAATTTCATAAGTTTTTGCTTTAAAAATAATTAATTTTAGGCACTCATATACATATGTACATATACTATAATATACATATACGTATATATTATATATATATGTATGTATATATATTTTTTTATTATAATAATGTGACATTGTTACACGTAACCTACTCTATTAGTTATTACAAATATTTCGCATCAATGCAATTATTTCAACACCAAGCTACATTTGCTTGAAATTTATTTGGAATAAACTTGACACTTGTTTGAGATTGTCCCATGTGCCTGTCTACATGTACATACATATGTAGCCCAACAGGTGGACAAATTATGAAGTTATTTCATTTGAATGTACATACATATACATATAAGTAGGTATATAGGCCGAGTTCTACAAAAATATCAGTTATAACAAATTGACTAGACAATAAAGGCTTTTGATGCACTTTTAAAGAATTCATTCCAACTGATCAGATAAATAAACCTTAATTGTGCGCGTCTTGGACTACCAGCAAAGATTACAAGATTGATTACTACACGATCAATGAATACATATGATGTAATAATTTTGTAATAAATCAACAACACCTATGTATTTGATGCTAACTAGACAACACTAATGCTTATAACATTTAGTATTTAAACAAGGCAATTGTAACATTTTCATTATTTTTATATTATATATATATATATATATATATATATATATATATATATATATATATATATATATATATATATATATATATATATATATATATATATATGTAGATGCACATGTGTTTATTTAATTGTTGCATTTCAGCCAAGTACATTGTATTTCAAAATTGACAATATGGAAAATACGCGATAAATACATATGCATGTTAATTTTCATACGAAAATATATGTGAACAAATATTGAAATAATAAAATAATATACGAATTAGAATTAGGATGGGAAACTCTTTTTGGAAAACTACACACATCAATACAAAGTAATCTAACAATAATAAAGAACAATCCTAATATCACAATCATGAAAAAGCGAAATGTGGAAAAATTTAAGCCTTTCAGCACGTACGACGATTATGACTTACGTGAATTATTAATAGCATAGTTCATTGACGATGCTTCGCAATTATAACACATACATACAATGTATGTATGTATGACATTATATTACATATATATATATATATATATATATATATATATATATATATATATATATATATATATATATATATATATATATAATTTATTAAAAACCCTATCTAAAAACGTGGTTAAAAAAATGTAAGCCATTTTATAAAAAAAAAAAAAAACATGCCGTCAAACACGAATATTTGGGATTTTTTTAATAAATATAATACTTAAGTTGATCAAATGTGAGCGAGAACATTTTGTCTCAACTCCTCGGAAGAATTGACAATGGTCAAATGTGGATGCACTGCCCATTTCACAGCCTGAAAATGTATAAACCCGTCAACATATTGTATATATTTACATATGTAGATGTTGATAGGATATAATTATAGCAATAATATTACCAATAAAAGAGCATTAATAGTCACCAAAGACGATCCATGTGGACGCTGTTAAAACCGGGACTACGTCTCGTCTCCCAATATTTACCACTGTATTGCCAATATTCGTCTCCATTTTCCGTAACACTTTTACTGTAATGTTTACTTATGTGAATAATTTGCATAGTTTGCAACTAGTTTAAGCGAAATATGTACATACACGAGTGAAACAATACCTGAACCATTTTGGAACATATTTGACATTATCTTCTTCCATCTTTTTTCTCCTTTCTCTTTGTGCCTGCTCTAATTGTAATTTCAGTGTTTCTGCCGTGTCAATGTTTCCCTGTTCTAAGGCTCTTTGATCCGGCCTGTACAGTGGAAATACAAATGGAAACGAGTGTATTCAGTTACATGAAATCGCGTACAATTGATTCAACTACATATGTGTATTTATTTTACTATTGTATAGGTACCAACCTAAATCTTGTATCGGTACACGGCAAAACTTTCGCTAGTTCCGGGTCTAATTCGTTTAGTTCCATAGCAAAACTAGTAAATCCATAATATAATTCAAAATCTTCGGGCATCGTACCTAAAGGAAATTTATAAAAATGAATACGTACCGATGATATATGTATGTACATATATGTAAGCAAATGCGAGTGGAAAGGGAATCGTAGAGAAAGTGTCGATACCTGGACGCCAAATACATTTGGCAGCTGGTGGATGGCCACAAAACAGGGCTTCAGACCAACGGCCGAATAGTTTGCGAAGGACTTTTCCATCTGACGTTGTTATACTACCGTGGACTTCATGTCGTTTTGCCGACCAATAGCTCGCCTAAACACACATACATATATTATACATACATACATACATATGTAAGTATCATTAATTGTACTTATTTATGAAGTTCTGTACCTTTACAAAGGTGAGTTTGCAGACAAGGGCTTCATTTGTTATTTTCAATTCACCGTACTGATCGACCCAACGTTGCCCACCGAAAAGATTATGCACACAAGTTGTAACCTATCGATCGAGTCGTGAACAAACAACATATGTATGTATGTACACATTTTTCTGAACAAATGACATATCAACGCAGAAAATAGACAAATCTATACCTTATTCCATACATAGTGATCGTTTGTAGGTGTGAGCGTCAAATGAACTGTGCTAGCTGGTTGGAACTCCATAGACTTTCCCCAAAACTTTGTGCGAATACGCGCCTCTTGCCAAAATTGAAAACCTTTCGACTCTGCATAGCAAGCGCTGACGGGAGGATGATGAGACACCTGAAAAAGTAGCGTGTAATATTAAAATTACCCGAGTTCCTTTATCACAGTTGATTTCGACAGATGCCCACTTGTTCGGCAAGGAAACGGAAGCCTCTATCTTCTCTCACGCATTCGTAAGTCTCCCCGAGTAACGGATTGAATGGTTTGCTGGCAGCGCGATGTCTCGTGGGACCGTACGCTGACACGGCAAAGGCGGCTACCAGTGTCATTCGTTCCACGGGATCGGGAGCAGCCGCAGCCACTTCCAACAATTCGCTATATTCCAATTCTTCACACAAACGCTGCAACATATCAACTCCACAGTTGTAATGTGTGTGTACGCTACATCACAACTGCGAATGACGAGAGAAGGGACAAACCTGTAGCATGTTTAGTGGTTCGTTGATGGTAACAGGCATTGAAACTTGACTGAGATCTTTTCCTATATTCTTGCACAACAGATTCCACAAACTTAAGCCTTCAGTGTCAGGTCGAGTAGCGGGTAACCGTGTTCGACGACCCGTCAAGCCCTGTCCACCTGCACTTGGCACTGAAAGCTCACGCAACGCTAAGGATGAAACTTGTTAGATAAATAAACAAATAATAAATATTATATGTACATATACAATATCGAAATTATTAAAACAATATTAACTAACGACTGATATCAGTCGGTGGTTCTGAATTGTCAGAACTGACGGAGCCCTCTTCACTGGTTAAACTTCCTGCTTCCGATGAAGTATCGCCTTCGAGTTCAATTACCCCACTCTAAAATCAAAATAAAAAAAATCGTAATACACATTTGTATGTACGTACATACGATGAAACGTCAAAGTTGTCCAAAACCAACCGCGATTTCTCCTGCTTCCGTTTGACCATCAAGAGATAGAAGATCTTCGGCGTCGAAAAATTCCGATGCAGATACACACGATGAACTGTAGCTGTGTGATGTGTGAAAGGGTCGAACGGCCTTAGTAAAATAAAACATTCATAACTAGATAAAATAAACTTGAAAGGAAACTGATTATAATACCGTACAATGCTAAAAAAAACCAAATTACTATTTCCGAAGGCGGGCCGGCGGAAGATATTTCAGCAATATCGGAAGCGTCGTGGATCCTCGCTAGCCGGCTCTTCAGCTCTGCAAGTTCGGAGGGTGAACCAACTGAATAAATGAACAGCATTGAACAATCACTAAAACCACTACTCGCTACACATGCACAGACAAAATGCATTACAATATAAAAAACAAACAAAACAACAACAAAAAACAGGTCACTGTCCACACAGTTATAAATTTCCAAAACCATCGTTACCAAATTGTTTTCAGTGCATTTAATATTCACGAATGAATGGACGTACACGGGTAAGATCTATAGATCGGGGAAAGCATACAAAACCATAATAATACATGCTTGTGAAGGAGTGAGTGAAAGGTTGACCACACATGTGTACATAGTGCATACATACATACATACATATATGTATATACGACGGCAACAAGAATGACGATCAAAGAAGTAGGCCCCTGAATGGTGCAGCCAAGAAGACGTACAAGAAAGTGACGGTGAAAAAGCGTAATATGCATATGTACATATGTGTGTATAATAGCTGTCAAATTAGATTACAGTACATACTCAAAAAATGTTACAATTAAAATCGTTCAAATTGAAAATTAAATTTTAACTTTTCAGTTAAAAAACGTGCCAAAGAGAGATAAAAACATATACGAAAATGTATGTACATATCTGTTATTACATTATATTGTTTCAAAAGTTATAAGGTTCATCGGTTCAAAAGTGTAAGTTTCGGTCGAGTAAAATATATGTATATATATTTCTTTGCACACAATTTAAATTTCGAAGAATAACATCTGAAACACTAAAGAGTTCAGAATGAACCAACAGGGTCACAGACAAGTGAAAGCATGTTCCCATGCGACCAGGTCGCATTCCAAAGAGTCAACTTGCGTTGTTATTACAAACGTACATACTCATATGAACATACTTGTACATATAATTGTAATTGAGTGAACATATGTACACTAATTCTGAAGAATAACATAATTTTTTTGTTTTGAATGAATACAATTTTCACGCACAAATAGCCGACTGTAAAGTGTTAATAAGGTGATTTTTTTCAAGTGTCTGATTATACATACATATGTTAAATTAAAATTATACATACATATGTATTTATATCAAGCTATAAACATACAAAAGAAAAAGATATTTTAAGTAGGGCATGCATTTTTAAACATAAGAAAAATAAAAACTGGACTTGTATTTGAGAATACACATTTGTATTAAAAAAAGCAGAATATCCCAGGTGTGTGAATTTGTACCTGCATTTTGCTGCAATGCTGAATTAAGATTGGAGCGCAAGGTAGCCACCATGGTGTTGCTGGAACCAGCTGTCGACTGTGCGTTTGCTACCGAACTGGAGGGTTCCAGATCGATGATCACTTTTAAGCGGTCTCTTTCTGTCGCCAAGGTTGTAAGAATACCTTTCAATGTTGCAGTTACTGGAATTTGGTCATAAATAATCGTGAATAAGTAGGAATATGTAAATAAAGTGTCAAGTAATGTACAATGCAAGGATCTTACTATCTTTGGCCAAAATGGTGAAATCTTCGCGGGCATGTTGGTCTGGTGTGATACCCATTGGACCGGATGGACCTGTGAGATGTTCCGGTCCCGGCAACGATTGGGGACGAGCAGCCGCTACAAATTCACATTGTTATTCAACAAACGTGCAATTTTTAACACATTTTAACACAAAAATTATCTATGTATGTATGTACATATACATATCTTGATTATGAATATTCTGCACAACTGAGTAGTCTATGTAAGTCTAGACTATATGATAAATATAATTGCGGAACAGCATATACCTACATATATGTAATTTCTAAGGTGTGTGTTTAATGTTTATTACATACATATGATGTACATAAGTATGGATGCATAACTGGAGCACTGGCTTCAGAAAAATTATAAAAAGAAAATTGACAAGTTTAAGAAAATTGTTTGAAAACCTTCGCTTCACAGCCTTTTTTATTTTCTATGTGTTAAGCGTTGAATAGCCGTAATTTAAAATAGAAAAAAAAAAAAACATGTACTAGATGTACATATGTATTACATATATTTGAGTAGGAGCGAAAAATTTAGAAATGAAATAACACAACACAATATCTAATATTGAAAAAACGAAAACGCAAATGGTGGATATCAAACTCTTAAAAGTCAAAGTTGGAACCGATTAAAACTGGTGTTGGTTCAGAAATTTAGTGTTTGACAGCCACCATGCATACAATAATCTAGTATAATATGTGTATGTAAATGCCACTAGATGTATTGTGTATGCGATAACACTAATAACCAACATACAAGTATAATCCAAGTACAACGAAAATATCTACCTATAGGCAATATGTGAAAAGTCTTAATTTTAATGGTAATCCACAACAAATGAACAGAATGGAAAATATACATATACATGTATGTACGTATGTAGCTAGTCGTAAAAAGGGAGAGAACAAAAACCAAATCAAAACGGGGATTGTGCAAAAGATATATTGTGCCTTACGGAGAAGAGTAGATGCCATATATGTGGAAAGAAAGACTGGAAGAAAATAAATAAAAAAGATAGATATACAAATAACTAAACAAACACAGTGGATTATCATCGTCATTGCACACAACGTTTTAATTTGCAAGTTGAATTTCAATTACACACACACATACATATGTATGTATGTATGTATGTTTTTACTTAATTAAGAATTATTCATGTTGATTTTTGTAATAGAACCATGACAGAATGAACTTACTTAGAGGAAGCGATGCAGATGGAGCGGCTAATGAGTGTGCCGATGCCGATAAAGTGCCTTGGGGAGACGGAGGTGCACCCAACGAGAGCGACTGGAAACAATATTTTTCAACATTTTCAATTGCATCACGGAAAATATTATATATATATATATATATATATATATATATTACAAAATTATTGATACGCACCGTCAAGCTAAGGGCTCCTTGGGGTTCTGTGTCTACCCTTAAGCCCGAAGCACCCAAATCAACAGAACCCCCCTTGGAAGAACCAGATTTCTTCTTCCGCAAACCAAATTTTTTACGATCTTTCTTTACACTGGGTGATGAACCTTCCAAATTGATCTATTTACACACATACAAAATAAATACAGTTACATATATATGTACATATTTGTGTCTTTTCGTCGACGCTGTGAAGACTTATGTATGTACTACGTATATGTAATCAATCAGAACAGTGTATGTATGTATGTATACATACATATGTAGTATAATGTGTTTTGTGAAGTTTTATAAAAAATGATGTATGTATAGCGGTTTTTACACGAAATAAATATTTATTATGTGAATGTGTGCGTACATCTCCGTCTTGAGAGCCACCAGCAGCCTCCAAGATAGCCAGCAGTTGACTAAGTTGTTGCAGAGTAAGTTGCGCTTGACCCAATTCTTTAGCAGCTCCTTCTAAAGAAACTCCAGAATCTACAAAAAAAAACAAAAAAAAAAAAACAATAACAATGTGGGGGTCACTAATGTGTTGGGATCCGAGCGAGATAAAAAGTCAAGTCACCGATTATCCAAGAGGCGAGTCGACCACCAGATGTGGTATTCACAAGGGAACCCCTAGGACGAGACAAAGTAGAATTTTCCCGCTCTTGTCCGAGCCCTGGATTAAATTTGAAAATACACATATGTTATAGAAGGAATGCAACAAAGCTTCGGAAAACATATTCTAAAAATACACAACTAGGAGACCTAATCAACAACAAAATAATATATAACGTGCCGATAAGTGTGACAAAAAATTCAATACATAGATTGATCAATTGATTGCAATGTGGGTTTGCATGCGTTTACTGGACATGTATGCATGTGTTCCGAGTTTGACTACACATGCGTATGCAAATTACAAACCATACTTCAGCCTAAAGATTGTTTCAAAATACGTGTTAAATTCAAATAGTGTACATATGTATGTATGTGTCTATGTACATATATTGGTCACACTGGTCGATTTATGTACTCACATTCAACATGTATGTATGTGAAGGGTTCGTATCCTGGATAAAGTTGTATAATATGTACATATATTATTGTAGTCGTATGTACATATGTATTATTATAATATTTCACGAGAACGAGACAGCAGGTAATTTTGATCGAATTTGAATCACACAACATGCTGTATTACGATATGAAGATATGCTCACATGCTCACAGATCGCATTGCTTGCAGTGCTTAAAAATAAAAGACAAAGCAAAAACCACTACTTAACCGTTAAGGAACCAACTTTGACGTCTGACATCCTCATCTTGCACCACTTGTACGACGGTGGGTTCTCGGGCGCCGAAAGTCAAGAAGTGTTGGCGATACAGCCTGGAGAGATTCAATTCAAATGATATTTGATTTGGTATTTTGGTTTTATACACATGTATGTATGTAGTTTTATCAAAAGTGATTTTAAAAAACACACCTGTGGGCTTTGAGCATGGTGACCCAAGCGTGGAAGCATTCTGGCGTCTTAGCTCTCAAGTGGTATATGAATTCTTCAGCGTCTATGTCGATTCGGCGACGACGAGCTTTTGCAGATATGACCGAGAGTCCTATGTCGACTGAGCCGTGCAATCGACCTCTCGATATATCCGAAGGGCTGCGCGCATACACTAAGATGCCAGCGTCTACGACGAAGTATCGCTGAAATTAATGGCACGCAATTTGTGAGAACCAAGAACAGGAATCAACAATACATATGGGTAATACTAGCTGCTATGTAATTGGTAGTACGCACTTTGTGCCATCCCTTCAATGGCCATTTTCGTTTCTTGTGGAGGAAGCCGTTGAATACTTCAGGTCGTCTGTCGAATCTTTGTCCATCTTTGAGGCCTTCTAATACTTCCCATTCTGAACCGCGTCTTCTGAAATGAACGCAATAAAATAATTTACATAACATGTAGGGTATTCGAGTGATAATCGGTCAATTCAACCGTGCAAAAATATATTTAATAATCAAACTTATGAGGAAACAACGAGCTATTGCACCGATTATTTCTATGTTTGCGTTGTGATGCAGTGGGAAGTGGCAGAGCGGGACGCAGATCGCCGCTTTCGGCAGACAGGCTGTTGGTTTCTCCACTGTTGTCAGAATCGGATCCTTTCGCAGTGGCAATCACCCGAACACCTCTTGTCTTCTTGCCCCCCTCACCTGGAATATATCCACATTCGTCGTATGAAGTCTATGTAAGTTTGGTGAAACAATACCAATTATTATCACTACATATTATACTAAATACATGTACATGTTTAAACGTTCACAGTGACAAATTGCAAGCCCACTACATATGTAACTACATACAATTCAATTCAATTTTTGATAAATGAGTGATGATGACAAATTGATATCCTCCAAGTATATTACGATACACAATGAAGAGGACAGATTGCACATATCCATCGAAGGTCGAATGATTTATTTATTTTTTAATTACATACGACTAGCGATAATTGACAATTGTTGATGGACAATAAGAAATTATGGCGATTTTCAAAGTCAAAGTCCATGTCAGCAGAAGCTACATAGCTCTAAAAAAATAAATATATACGAATAACGACATAATCGTAATAGGAAAATGACTAGAAAAGTAAAAAATCTACAACTGAAAAGCAATCTTTTGAATTTGCAATATTAAAGTTGGTGACCTCGCATTTTGCCAGAAGAGCCTCTTCTGAACATTAGCGACCCTCATTACCAGTATGTCTCATCCGTGATAATGAGCTGGCGATGTTGTGTAAAGTGTCTGAAAGCAAAACAACACAAAGATCTGCAGAGGAAAACTGGTGCGGGAAAATCTACACGACGTCTACCATTCATTCAAAAGTGAGAAAATTCAGTCGAGAGAGGGAACGTGTATATGTGTGAGAGAGATAGAGAGTGGTACCTGTTCCGGTGGTCGACCAGCCCATCCATTGGGTTATCTTTTGAGGAGTGTACAGCATGCTTAGTCGCGTTTGATCGCAAAACTATCATAACACAGTGGAAACGATGAGGCATACACTGTTTTCTATTTTTTGGCAGAGATGCTGATGGACAATTTTCGGAATGCCAAGAGCGAAAATAAAAATAGCCCGGGAGCCGTCAAAGTGAGTGCGGCGGGCGGGTATCCTGACATGGCTGAGAGAATATACCAATAGGTGAGACGACTGAGACTTTGTTGTGGTTTTGGGTCGAGTGCCAAACAGCCACATGGCTTAAGATAATATGTACGTACTACATATATGCATATTCATATGCACTCGTGCCCCAACTAGGTGGGTGTATATTAGGAACCTAATAAACGCTTGTTGTAAACACGCACGCACGCACGCGCTCGCTCCATTACGCGGCCAAGACATTCGCGATTCGCAGACGATAGTTTTCGCATGACGTCACCGACCCACATCGCGTCATCGTCATCGTCATCTCGTCGAAACGGCCTTCCCAAGCCCAAGCGAAGATTAATGACGGGTGGGCCGATCGATTTCCATATGCTGAGGAGGTCAACAATCTGTCACTGACCTACCTTTGCCACTTTTCATTCAATTTCCTTGAATACTTTCAGCTGCTGCATCGCTTCAACGCTAATCCAATTACATCTCTGCATGTACTAATCCAACTGTTACTCGATAAAGCCTCTTTACACGTTTGTGTGTATGTATGTACATCTTCGAGTGTTGTTATGTGCATTTCACGCTTGGGAAATTTACAATTAAAACTAGCTTTTGCACGCATCGCAATTTCATCGAATACAATATAAAATGGGATCAAACATCGTAACCGAACGAACTTCTTTCTTTTCTAGTAAAACCATTTCGAAAATCCACATGGACAATTCCACGCTCTTCATACACGCGGCAGAATATGATATTATACATGTATGTAAATTTTTCTGCCCTGTCCAAAACAATAATTGAAGCGTGTTGAAGCAATTTACACACGGTTGACGCGAATACGTGCACGTTTTGCCAACGAATCTACATACATACACATGTACTCTTTCTCCTAGTATGTCCATTTAAACCATTAGATGTGAACGAAAGACGATCATATTTATATGTACTGCTCGAGAACATGTGTCTACAATTAATGGCCCACAAGTTAGAAGGTCGAGCAGAAGTCAAGGAGAGCCACTCTCCACACCGAGCATCTGGATCTGGTTGTTACGGTTTGTCATGAATAAACATGCACTCCACCAATTTCGTTAATTTAAGTCGACCGAAAATAGTACACGAACAATCTCATAAATGCGCAAACGAATAATGTGATCGTGTTAATTGTAAGTCACCTTCGGAGCATAATTTAATAGCGATTCAGGTGCCGAGGCAAGGTCCACTACACACTCCTTCCATCAAAGGCACACACTAATACTTTTCTCATCTTATGATCAAAACTAACATACATATATATATATGTATAATATATATTACACGCTCGTAAATAGCGACGAGATAAGATAAAGACGGCAAATACATATCAATCTACCTTTGTTGGAGAGATAAGCCGGTTCAGTAGATATATGTCTGATTGTAGAGTTAGCCATCTCGCACCGGGAACTAACAAATCACACTGGATCTAATCTGGAGTTCATAGTCTAAAATAGAATACAAAAATTACATTTATTTACTAATATTACATACATACTATGCATGTATACAAATACAAACACAAATCAAACGACGAGCAAAAAACTCAAAACGGAATACAAACATATGTACATATGTATATACATGAAGTGTAAAATACAATTATAATTTATATTACAGGTGGTGGGAATCATCCTGGGGTCCCCACACACATGCAAACATGACTTGCTTGGCATACACTATTGTATTGTGTATTAAAACAAAAAAAAGAAAATAAATGTGAATGAATGGGTAGTCAGTGACATAATACATGCATAGTAAAGCTGAGGCAATGAAATGAATTAAAATTGTTGATATGCATGGAGTTAAATGGGAATCACAACAAATGTGAACTCGGCTCTGTGATGTATAAATAAGGTCAGTTCTGATACAAATTACACTGGATATAACAGTGCAGCTAAAATTAGACTACCGAGGGTAAAGCAATGATGGAGAGTGACGACTAGACGACGCAAATTCATAAAATCATAATTGGACATTTTCATCAAAGCTGTCAAACACTCGGGTACAATTCAATATACATACATACGTTCGATACGATTTGTACGATTCAAAATCCAAAACAGAAAATGCACTCGTTATTGATATATCAGAACATTCGATGAATAGAAAAGAGTAGACGTACACTTGAAACAAAAAAAAAGCATTTCAAAGATGATCGTGAAGCAGCCGAAATGGCGAACGAGTATCGAGGAGCTGGAAACTGAAAGCTTTGACTGAAACGGTACGACCGGGTAAGGGTTAAACAAAAAGGGAATGGGAACGCGTAATACGATACAATACAATACAATACATATCCATATATTCGGTCATATCGACCATTCAGAAACGGTAAGAAATGAGCAAACCTAAAAGAAAAAAAAACATTATCGATTTGATTGCACAAATCGGAAAGTAGGATGTAATCGTTGACAAGGTTGGGAGGGGGGGAAGGGAGGGGCAATCAATTGAGGGGTTTTCGTTGGGAGGGTTTGTGGAGGGCGAGCTGAAGCGAGGTGAGGGGGGGGCGGGGAGGGGAGGGTCTGCGAGGGAATTTCCGACCGACTTACCGCAGAATGAAAGGAGCGGACGGGTCACTTTGGCGTGGCAGCGGCTCCCGGTCGAGCGAGCGAAGAGCGCGGCGACCGACCGCAGACTGAACGGTGGCGGTGGCGGTGGCAGTGGCAGTGGCAGTTTGACGTTTGCGTTGCGCATGCGCCGTAGCGTTCGCTCGCAACGCTCGCGCACTCGCGACACCCGCAGACTCTCAACGCTGCAAAACACGTGCATTGTCCACCACGCGATTCTTTATGTCTCTTTTTATTAATTATATATATGTACATACAGTCCCAGGACAGAATATTACGCCACCCGATTGAACCGCGTTCGCGCCCATTTGTGACGGTTATAAATAATTCACAATAAGATCTTTTGGACTAGTTTTTTTTGTAAGCTCATCCTTATTTGCTACTCTATTCACCAGCAAAAAATAATACAACACTATCCTTCAAAATGTCTTCAAAAATAAAAGTGAAATGACAGAAATGAGTTTGCTCCTGAATTACGTAAAGCATATACGAGCGTTTCTGAAAAGATTTTTTATTATTTTGTAACGTACGCCCCCGCAGCCGAAGGAGTGGGGGGGAAACTACCCCCGCCCTCGGATGCTGGGGAGTGGGAGAAAGTACCGCTACTTTCTCAGCTATAAAAGGAGCGCCCTTTCCCTTCAGAAGTCGAGTCGGACCACAGCTTTCTGTGAGAACTTTCGTTTCCTTTGGACTCCCATCTCTGCTGGTCTTTCCCTGTTCAGTCAAAGCCACCCACTTCACCCCCACGTTACACAGGCATTTTCGAATCATCCCTACAAATTTCTATTGCCTTGGCAACACTTCGACTTAGTAATTGTGTTGCTTATTTAACCTTCATTGACAAACACGTACACAAACTTGCCGTGAACTACTTCAAGTCTCTCGGCAAGATAGACAACCCCCTGATCAACTCCCTCAGTGAGACCAAACTCACGTTTAATCAAAGGCCCATCGACATTTTGAAGACGGGTATAGGCTAAAATTAGCATTTAGTTAAATTAAACAAATCACCACCGAACGGTCCCAAACCAGCTAACCACCCACTAACACACTAACCCCGACAGTATCCCACAGATGATGCACTAATTTTGCTTAGTGTTCTAGCCTGACAAACGTTCAACGAGCGAGCAGCCGCCAGCCCGCACTACAACATCAACGAGAGATCGATCTGATATAACACGATAGATAGATAGGTCAAAGGAGTGTCACTACCCGAGAAAACTATCGATAAAACGCAGTCACAATCCATTCGGAAGTCGAGTCGGACCACAGCTTTCTCTCAGAACTGTCGTTTCCTTTGGACTCCCATCTCTGCTGGTCTTTCCCTGTTCAGTCAAAGCCACCCACTTCACCCCCACGTTACAATTTCGTTAACAACACCGTGATTTTTTCTTTTGCTGCAGCTTTACTATATTTTTAGGGTAAGTTGGTGATTAATTTGTAAAAAAATTGCTTTCATTTATGTTTTAAATTGCTTGTGAGTCTTAAATAGATTTTTTTTTAGATTAGTCGAAAAGCAATTCTTTTTAAATAAATAAATGCAAGTATTATAGTGTAACGTACGCCCCCGCAGCCAAAGGAGTGGGAGGAAACTACCCCCGCCCTCGGATGCTGGGGAGTGGGAGAAAATACCGCTACTTTCTCAGCTATAAAAGGAGCGCCCTTTCTTTCGGAAGTCGAGTCGGAACACAGCTTTCTCTGAGAACTGTTGTTTCCTTTGGACTCCCATCTCTGCTGGTCTTTCCCTGTTCAGTCAAAGCCACCCACTTCACCCCCACGTTACAATGGCATTGATAAAAACTGGGATGTTTTATAAACATAAAATCGCGACAATAGAGGGGGTAAGTAATACGGCTGTTTGCAAAATAAGGAAACATCTGGAACAAAGTGGCGATCCCACACTCTGGTACCAGAACCATCGACGCTATAGACCCCCAAATTCACCACATAAGGGAATATTTTGTCTTAATTTGTAGGCATCGGTCATTATAGCTTTCACCTAATTCATCTCCGAACCAATTAGTGGGTTTCCATTGTCATTTGAAAACAAATTATTAAAAATATTCATTTATGAATATTTTTCCACATTACATATTTAGGGAATGTATATATTTAAGTGCGTTAAGCGGGCTCTACACTCGCGCCGTAAACGGCCGCGAACACCGTGCGTGTGAGTCGAAATGTGAGTGTGTGCGTTTCACGTGTTCGCGTTCGCGCTTCGCGGCGTTCCCCGTTTTTTGTCATTCACGGAGATAAAATTGCAAAACGACTAAAGTCAATTCCATGCTCAAATAATACAATCAAAAGAAGAATTGAATGCATGGCAGATAATATTAAAAGTCAAATAATATTTCGGATTAAACAAAGCAAATTCTTTGCAATACAGCTCGATGAAACTACTGATATTAAAAATTGCGCACAGTTAATGGTTTTTGTAAGATATCAATATGATTTTCTTTCCTGTCGGGAACTTTCATCAACAACAAAAGCAATAGATATATTTAAGAAAGTATATGAGTTATTTTCCGAGATCGAAATTGAATGGTTAAAATGTGTTGGAATATGTACTGACGTTGCAGCAGCTATGACTGGGAAAATATGGGGATTCAAAGCTGAAGTAAAAAAGGTATGGCCTGATGCGAAACATATTCACTGCATAATACATAGAGAACATCTAATTTTTTGACATATATGTATGTTGTAAACTCAGTAAAATTTTAAATGAAGTTGGGTCAATAGTAAATTTTGTAAAAAATAATGCTTTAAATACAAGATTATTTAGCATTTTGTGCATTCAGTGCACGGAGTTTTACTGTATCATACTGAAGTACGATGGCTATCTCGCGGTAAGGTTTTAAAACGAGTTGTAGAACTTAGTGACGAACTTCATCTCTTTCTTCACGACAAAAAACCAGATCTCGCTTCTTTATTTTTAGATGATAAGTGGATGTGTTTTGCATCTTATTTGGCGGATTTTTTTGATAAAGTCTTTCGCTTCAGAAAGCAACATTTTGATAATGAACATAAAACTTCAAGCTTTCCAACAAAAGCTTTCTTTGTGATCAAAAGGTATTAGTCAAGGATGCACGGAGATGTTTTCGTGTTTGAATGATTTTATCATGAATAATGAAATATCACCGTCGACTTCAGTGAAAAATGTTATACTTGACCACATGGCCGAATTGATACTATTTTTCAAAAAATATTTCTCAAACTTGAATAATTGGATAAGAACACCATTTGCCAAGTCCTTAAAATATGATCATATTAAGTGGACAGCCCAAGAAGAGTTGATCGATATCACATCAGATAATTTGCTTGAAGTGGAATTTAACGAAAAAAGTATTTCAGAATTTTGGTTAAGGCGACAGCAAGAATATCCTGTTATTGGAAAATAAGCCCTGGTAACTCTTATTCCTTCCGCGACTACTTACCTATGTGAAACAGCATTTTCATCATTACTTAAATTAAAAAAATAAGCAAAGGTCATTTCTTTCCACGGAGACTTTGGAAGATGCTTTGCGAGTTTATGACATTGAATTCGATATCGATTTGTTATGTAAAAACATGTGACCTCATCTATCGCATTAAATTATTTCCTGTGTGAATAGGTAGTTTTTATTTAAAAATTTTTAAGCAAGTTCCTATAATTTTGTGCTGAATATAAATATGTGTATTATAATTATAATAATCACTGCCAAATAAACTTTTTAACTAGAAAAAATATTTTTTAGGGGCCGGGAATTAATTCCTTCAGATTTAGGGGGCCGTGACATGAAAGTAATTGAGAAACACTGGTTAAAGGTACCAAAAATACCATTATTTACAAGGTTATCGTAAATTTCCTCCAGTACAGGAAATATTATTATATTTATAAGGCTTATGTAATCATAATGTACACAGTGCCGTAACTAGGATTTTCATACCGCCCCTCTGGCGCCCTTTCTTCAAAACTTAATATGTGATAAAAAAAAAAGAAAGCGAAATTTTTTACATAAAACTCTAAAATAAAAGTTCTAATGTAAAAAAATCCCAATTCCGGTTCATTAAATATGGTGATTTTTTTTTATTTTATCTTAAAATTAATTTTTATATCACAATAAATATCAAGAAGCTTAAAATAATTTAAAAGGTCAAAATAAAATAATGAAATATTGTTTTAAAAAAAAAATACAACTTCCGATTTACGAATTCTGCCCAAAACCTTAGCAGTTCTATGTTAGTACATAAAGAATACAAATATAAATTTTCAGCTTAATACGTTGAGGGATGTGGACAGACTCCAAGCGACAACATTTTTGAAGAAATCACATACAGTTTTTGAGCCATCACCAATATATGTATATTCCTGTATGTTTTTTTGACGAAATAACATACATATGTTGTTGTTCCAAATCGTATTTGCCTTTTTTTGCAACCGAAACTGTTAAATTGCAAAGTGTGCATATTGCCACCGATTTGGAATTTGGCTTCGGTATAAAACATTTTTTTGCAGTTCTTCAGTGAACAAACACTTTCGCTTACTCATTTTTGGGGATAAAAATGAAAGAATGCAATTTTAATTAACAACAATAGATTATATAAAATATGGACGCATAAAGTAAAAATGTTGCTTTACGTGTTTTGCGAATGGGAAAGAATGATAAGCGGGAAAGTACTCTTGGTGTGTGTAACAGTATGTGTAAATACGAGTGTGAATATGTATGTATATAGGCTCAGTGTTGCCAGGTTGGCTTCATTTAGGGTTGTCAATAGGTCTCTTTAAAAGAGAACATGTTTTGTTTTTTAGCACAATTCTTTTGTTCTCTCTCTTTTTAGTAATATACCCAGAATGTCCTCTTTTCCAATTTTGAAAAATAATTTCACGCAGTCCGTACTATTTACTATATTTCCTTTGACAAGATATGGCTTGGCAACTCCGTGAGTGGAGGCACTGAGTATATATGTATATGTACATACATACATATTAGGGTTTCTGATTTCCTGGACTTTTTCAATTCCCGGGACACGGGACGGAGCCCGAGATTGTTCCTGGGATTCCCAGGATCCCGGGACACATGTAAAAAAACATTTTTTTTCAATTTACTATATTAATAAAAAAAATATTAATTTATTTTTACAAAATATAAAAAAAGTAAACAATACATAATTCATCTATTACCTGGAAAAAATGTAATTGAAAAAGTAAACTAATTTAAAGTAGCTTCTTAAGAATACTAAAATATGTAAAGCCTATTTTTAGATTTGGTAAAAAAATTTCCAGCAATGGAAAAAACTCTTTCAGTTTCGGTTGAAGCTGGTTTTATTTGTTAAAAGCATTGAAGTATAATGCCTAGAATGGTCATTTCTAACAAAAGTATTGCCTAAAAGCGAGCCATCGAAGAGAGAGACGGAAAGTCAGAAGAGAGACAAAAGAGTGAGGAAAAAAAATTCGTGGAAGTGATCGTCCCTTATCGTCACTTGACGTTCAGGGTGGCATTGGGCATATTATTGGCATTTTATTTATCTATTTACGAAATATCAATAGATAAAATATTAATTTTAATTAAATTTAAAAATAAAAAAAAATCACTTTTTATCTCTATTAACAGCTTTTGACCCATAGGAAGTTGCGCTTCCACCTCTTTCCCACCCTTGTATCAGTGGTCCATAAGGGTACTCCACTATTTATTTTTATTTTTATTTATTTATATATATTTTAGCTATCAAGCTAATTTAAAAATACATCTTAATTATTATACTTAACTCTAAAATTTATAATTAACTTATATGTACTGTCCCTCACAGAGGTGTCTCTTCGCACCTCGCAGGAATGCATCCATGTTTTTAGCAGACCTGATGCACTCAGGGAGGGCATTATACATGAGCACACCCCTGTGAAAAACACCCCCAGGCGTCTTATTCTTTCTTACTCTACTTACAACTAGTTTGTCCTTATTTCTAGTATAAAAACTATGTTTATCTCTATTCCTAATTATATAATCATCAAAATACTTAGGTAATAACTTATGATCTAACTTATAAACAAAAGAAAATGTACTAATATTTAGACTAATTCTAATACTCATCCATCCTAATTCATCTAACATACTTCCAATACTCTTAAATCTACTCACATTAAAAATACCTCTCATAGCTTTATTCTGTATTTTTTGCATTTTTTCTAAATCTTGGCCACTAAACAAATTAAGCACAGTGGCACAATAAACCACATGTGGCAAGACAATTGAATTAAACACTAAAATTTTACTTTTTTTACTTAAAATATTTCTTAATCTACATAATATACCAACTTTTCTAGCCATTTTTTTATTATATAGTCAGCGTGCATTTTAAAATTTAGTCCTGAGTCTATGTATACTCCTAAGTATTTTATATTTTCAACTTTTTCAATTAACTTATCATCAATTCTAATTTAATTCAATATATTTTTATTTTTACCATTCAACCACATCATTTTTGTTTTATTCACATTCAACTTTAATTTATTTTCACACAACCAGTCATTCACATAATTTAATTCTATATTTAAAAACTCAGACATTACATCAACATTCTTTCCAATTATATATATCAATGTATCATCTGCAAACAAATATATTTTACACATCTTAATTACCTTAACAATATCGTTTATATATAATATAAATAATAAGGGTCCCAATTTGGACCCTTGCGGCACTTCATGAGGTGTTACAAATTCAGAGGATAACACCTTATCAATTTTTACTATTTGCCGTCTATTATTTAAGTACGATTAAAGCCACTTTAATACTATACCATTTATTCCTAACTTATATAATTTTTGCAATAAAATATTCCTATCTACTGTCTCGAACGCTCGCTTAAAATCTAGAAAAACTGCTACAACAACCATGCTAGATTCATCCATCGCCTCCATCCAATCAGAAACCACCAATTGGATAGCGGTTTCTGTTGAATGTTTCACTCTAAATCCAGACTGTTCCACAACCAAACAATCATTTATACTAATGATCTCTTTCAATTGAATCATAACGATTTCCTCCAGCATCTTCTCAACAATTGGTAACATATTGATGGGCCTCATTTCACTGGCTTTATGTGTACCAGTAACCTTTGGTACCGGTACAATAGTAGACACCTTCCATGCATCCGGGACGGATCCCACTTCTAACGATTCATTTATTAATTTCAGTAACTGAGGTCCAACCATGTCCCAAGTGTTGATTAAAATATCTAGAGTCAATCCATCCATACTAGAAACTGATTTCATGCCCTTCAATACACCATTTAATCCCCCCATTTCCACTAATTTAAGCCTTTCAAACTTATTTAAACCCAAATTAATATCATCATTCACACTATTATGCCTTGTTTGTCTTGAATTAACTATATCATTCACACTATTGATGTAAAACTCATTCAATCTTTCAACCATATCCTCTTTATCATTATATACTACCCCCTCGACTTCTAATTCATTCAAAGAAAGATTTTTTCCCTCGGAAATCAAAGTTTTAATTATTCGCCACATTTTTGTGGGATCTTTTTTTGCACCATCAATATTTCTTTCATGCCAATCCCTCTTCGCATTACGCAAAATATTCACACATTTATTCCTCTTTCTTTTATACTCTAACCAAGCCTTTTCTAATTGGATTCCATCCATAGCCTTAATAATTTTATATCTTTTATAACTAACATTCTTATCAACTAAGCTTTCCTTTACTTCCTTGGTAAACCA